>NW_022196910.1:35490958-35491168 GCF_008632895.1 Mastomys coucha
ATCCATCCATCCATCTTTATGGTTTTATAAGGTGAGGTTTCTTTTTATAGTTCTGGCTGCCCTGGAACTTACTCTGTAAAACCAGGCTGGCCTTGAACTTGAAGATCTGCCTGCCTCTCCCTCCCAAGTGGTAACAAAATGGAGATATTCTGATTGGAGGGTTTTTTTTTTCTTTTCTTTCCTTTTCATTTCTTTTTTTTTTTTTTTTTT
>NW_022196910.1:35491289-35558540 GCF_008632895.1 Mastomys coucha
ATTTTCTTTCCTTTTCATTTCTTCTTTTTTTTCTTGTACACCAGTGATCTCCTCTGACTAGCCATTTGGTTATGGAGATGCAGTTTGCAAAGTTAAGGTCCTTTCTAAGGGAGCTAGAACCAAGAGATTTGTTTGACCACATGAGAGAAGACTGGGGATTAAACTCTGTTGAAACATAGACTTCAGCAAGCTCTTCGGTGGAGGAAGGCTCCGGATCTGTTTGCTTTGCTCTCTTGAATTATTAAGATGGAGTTGCGTCTCGTAGACTGTGTGTTTTAGTACTATATCAAGTAACATTACAATCTAAGAAACTTGCTTGAGGTCTCTGAAAAGGACAGGATCTTCGAAGTTAGATGCTGTCAGCCCTCAGCTTCCTTCTAGAAAGGTGGTAAAGTTCAACGAGATAACATATGCACATAGTTAAAGAGCTTGTTTATTATAGGACAGATTACTGTTAGCGCCATATGAGGCAAAGAAAAAAAAAATACAGACTCTGTTACAGGATGTAGAGTTTTGCTCCAGTTTGGTCTTAAAAAATCTGAGCTGTTTAATCTGCTTCCAGAATTACTTCCCAGATGTGAGTACTCCTGAGTAAAGACAGGAAGTTGTAAGAAGGCATGCACGATAAAACTCAGACACTAAAACTTGGAACAGAATAAAGTGGAGAGAGGGAAGTGCGAGTCAGAACAGTGTAAGCAGTAGATATTTAATTAATTAAGCATAGTAAAAATTCAATTCTTGTTGTTAGCCACGAATGGAAAGGGGTCATCTTAATTGCTTACTTGTATATACTTGAGAGGAAATGTGAAATCAGTTTTCCTGTACTTAAAAATTCGGTACTTTAATTGACTTATGGAATTTTTATGATACAATAGACGAGACAAGTTTATTGAGCTCACTATATATAGATCTTAAGCTATTTGGCAGTTGAAATAGCTATTTAGTGTGGGTTACCAGTGGGAAGTGTGTGAGCTGGAGGATGGAAGGAAAGCTAGACCCAAGTATAATAATCTGTCAGCAAAATAAATCTTTTCCAGTTAGACTTGCTTTCTGTTGTTTTTGGACCTGGTGAAAAATTGTTTGAGAGATAAGAAGTTAATAGCATGGTTATGGCCTGAAGAATGTTCCGAGTTAGATATTTGTAGACTGTGAGCGAATAAAAAAAATTGAAATAGATTTTGTATTTATAAAATTTCCTTGAAAAAAAATGAATGGAGTTTGGGGTGGTTTATGTCTGTGATCTCAGCACTCAGAAGCTGAGGCAGGAGGATGGCCTCATGTCTACACTGCGAGACCTTGTTTCAAAAAAATAGAGTTTTTTGAGAAGCCTATAGTGTAATCACTCCATGGAAACACATCTTAAGTTGGAGAAGAAATGAATTCCTTTCTTTTATTGTTTTTAGTCTGTCTCATATTTGCTGAGGTATAGAGCAAATGTTACAGTTCAAGCCCCAAAGTATACATTTTTTTGATTTTTGGGAAAAAAAAGGGTTACCATCCGGAGTAAGCGAGAGAGGCAATGGCCCAGGTTAGACAGTTCCAGGAAGGTGACTGGCACGTGTTACTGTGAGTACCAACCAATCGCTAGGTCCCCTTTCTTCTTTCCTTTCTTTCTTTTTTTCCCCTTCATATGCTCTAGAGCTTAAAGAAGGGCACACTGGAACCAGAGATAGTATAATTGGTAGAATATTTGGTCTAACAACATGCAAGAAGCACTCACTGCTGCACAAGCCAGGTTTGCTGGAGTATGCCCATCCTCAGGAGGGTTAGAAGTTTATGTTCATCCTCACCCGTAATTAGTCTTAGGCCAGCCTGCTCCAAAAAAGATACTCTGACCTTGAATCACATTTATGATTTTATTTGTAATATTACATTAAAAATGTTGATGACTTAAATCATTTCCCCAAAATAATCTGTCATCTCAAACATATCTATACAAACACTTATTTCCTTACCATTTTAAATATCTTTCAGAGCCATTTTATACTTTATATTATCTGTGTTTTTATAATGAATTTGAAATCTCTTGGGTTGGAGAGATGGCTCAACAGTTAAGGGCACTTACACTCGCACAAAGAACCTGAATTGGTTTTCCAGCACCACATGACCATCCTTAACTCGACATTTTTATACCTGTTAGTAAACGTCAGAATTTTTATTTTATTTTTTTTAGTGGCTAAATGGTACTTTGTTGTGTATATGTACTGTGTTTCTTTGGTCATTATCAGTGCGAGAGCACATGCCTAGCATGCACAAGGGCTTGTGGCGGGGGTGGGGAGTTAGTGGGAGAAAGGTGACAACAGAAGGGAGAGAGGGAACAGTGGTCCTACCATTTGGAAGTCTGTCGTGAGCCTGTAACTCTAAATAAATCAATGGGCTACACTGATGGTGATTTTTTTACTAAATGACATCGTTTACCTTTTTTTATGTTTTGTTTTTATTAAGTAACACATTGTATTGCCTGTACCTGTTCAGTCTGAACCCTCCTTAGTGTGGGGCCTGAATGGTCATGTAGACCATGGTCCATGTAGATGACACACAAGTTTTTCAGTGATGCCTTTTGAAAAGTCATAGGGGTGAGAGGAGCAGAGAGGAGGGAGGGAAGGGCTTTGCTCCTGTGTGTGTAGAATGATGCAGTGTAGTGTTTACAAACTTGGCAGTTAGCAGGCTTTTCTAGTTTTAAGAGAGCTTTCTGTATGTGCATGTTTGGGGTGGGGGGTGGGGGAGGAATGGCTGTGCGTGTGTCTGTGGAGGCCAAAAGAGTTCGTCAGGTCTCCTGGAGATGGAGTTGTAAGTGGTTGCGTGTTTTGGGAATTAAAGAAAATGAATCTAACCTGAAAACTCACTTTCTCGCTGGGCCACGTTCTTGTGCTGATACCGTTCAGCCTCACTACTAAGTTCCAGCGGGTTTTAGTTTTTTTTTTTGTTTTGTTTTGTTTTTTGGTTTTTCAAGACAGGGTTTCTCTATGTAGCTCTGGCTGTCCTGGAACTCACTCTGTAGACCAGGCTGGCCTTGAACTCAGAAATCCGCCTGCCTCGCCTCCCAAGTGCTGGGATTAAAGGCATGCGCCACCACTTCCCGGCTGGGTTTTTGTTATTTTCTCCCAGCATTTACATCTCACTCGCATGCAACTCTTTACACACTCCCACAATCATTCATCTAAATAGCATCTAAGACCCAGTAGGTAAAGCATGACTCTTCAGGCCTTAATATCCAATCAGATTTACATAATAATAAAATCACAACTTACAAGATGCCAATACAGTAATTTCAGAACCAAATAATAAGGACAATATTCTAACCCAATGAATCTATTTTGTAAAAACCTTTGTTTGGTTGTATAACCTCGTGGGGTCTGGCTCGTCCTCATCGCCTGCCTCCATGATCTGACCACCCTCCTCCTGCTCCTCTGGCCTTTCTCCTCCTCCAACTCTAGCTCCACCTCTCTATTCCTGTCCAATCACAGGCCTGCCACTGCCTTAATGTGATTGGACAGAGAAAATGCTGTAGCAGTTGTGCGCTCCCTGGCGTGAGTGCAGGGAACCATACCCTGGTTGTCTGTAAGAACAGCAAGTCTTCTAAACTCCTGAACAAAGGTTTCTCCAGCCCTTGATGGAGATTGTGATCATACAAGATAATGGATTTGAAATCTTCTGTAAGTTACAAGCCGTATATGTATTTAGGGGGTTGACAGGACAGCTCAGTGGTTAAGAGCACTTGGTGACCTTACAGAGGACATGAATTTGTTTCCCAGCACCTCTGTCTGTAACTACCTTTAATTATGGCTCCAGAGGTTCCACACCTTCTTCTGGCTTCTGAGAGACCCTGCACTCAGGTACACAGACCTATACACAGGCATACAATACATGCACATACTGAATTTATTTTTTAAAAAAAAAATCTTAAAATTATACTTAAGAATAGAAATACAGGATATTACAAGCAGACTAATTTTTGCCTGTATTTTTATTCTTCATGTTAATTGTGTCATCTGTATATTCACATCCTTTTAAAAAAATACAAGCAAATGTTTTTGGCCATCCTACTAGATATGTCTGGCTGAGAGGAGAGAAGTCTAACGTGGAGATAGCGTTTCAAGTTCATCGGCTGGTGGCCGTGGGTCTCATGAAGCACACACATCAGATTCACTTGGGGCTGTTGGTACATCTCAAACAGTTCCCCATTCAGTAAGCACTGATTGATGTGCATTGAGAATTTGCATATCTGACTTGTTCCCTAGTAATAGTGTTGTTACTCTGGAGATGTCTTTGGAGAACTAATCACATTATTTAAACCACCCGAGACTAGAGAGATCCCTAGGGAGGGAGCCTAGATACAAAAACTGAGGGCAGAGTAAAGTCCTGATCTGGACGAGCAGAGTTTACTCAAGTATACAGAAGAGAACTCAATGAAGGAAATGCAAAGCGTTAAAGTAAACTTATGCTGTAGCTGCCTGGAAAGAAAGAAAAGTTTGTAGCCAGCACACTGTTCCCCTCTGAGGATGGCTTGGAGCGGTGAGGATGGCAGGTGGTAGTGGCCTAAGGAGTATCATCTGGATATACGACCAAAGGAACTTGTTAGCAACGAAAAGCTTCTAGTGGTTTCCCAGGTTAGAAGCTAGTTTCCTCATGTTTGAATTTGAGTCTTCAGGAGTTGCTGCCTGAAAGAGGCTGTAAGCGCCTTTTATGAATGAATGTTAGACACAGTAGGTGCTCCATTAATACATTTTTACTTTTACAGATAACTTTAAGTGGTAAACCTTAATTCCTTTCATGATACATTTTGATTTTGCTAATACAGTCAGTGTCAGAGTTTTGCTCTGTGATACGACCAAAGAGGAGGTGAATAAAGGCCTTCTGTCTGTCCTAATTGCCTAGCAGATTAGCTAGGCGCGAATGCCAGGAATTTGGAGCCCACAGTTCACTGAGACCTTTGTTCTTCTCATTTGCCATCTGATTCCTGAGCCACTTGTAGCCTTTGAGCACCTGAAACAGAGAGAGGCTGGAGTAGAGCCATGCTGTAACTGTAAAATAAGCACCAGTTTTCTATGAAACAGTGGTAATAATGAATTGATATTAAAGTTTTAAAATCCTATTAGCATTTTACAAATTATATTTTTAAATTATTTAAAATATATAAAGTATATAAAATGAAATATTTTATGTATTAAGTAAAAATATGTTGCTAAAAGTAATTTCACTTTTTCTTTCACTTTGTTTGTTTGTTTTGTTGTTTGTTGGTTTTTGAAAGTCTTGCTATGTAGCTCACTTGCCTGGCTTGGATGTTGTTGTGTAGACCAGGCTGAACTTTAGCTCATAGAGATTTGCTCACTTCTGCCTCCTGAGTGCAGGGACTAAAGGCACTATACTTTGCTGCTGCTGCTGCTGCTCCTCCTCCTCCTCTTCCTCCTCCTCCTCCTCCTCCTCTTCCTCCTCCTCCTCTTCCTCTTTCTCCTCCTCTTCCTCCTCCTCCTCCTCTTCCTCCTCCTCCCTCTTCATCTCCTCCTCCTCTTCTTCTACTATAAATTTGGCTACTAAAACATTTAAAATTATGTGTATGATGCTCCCGCCTACCCCCGCATCCCCCATGGTGTACTGCTGAGCTACATGGCCATTGCCTTAGTTATTTGCTTCTATTAGACCCCAATGATTTAGAGATATGAAAGCCATAGTAGACATATATAGAGTTTGATACTTTGACAGTAGATAAAAAGTGTTAGGTGGAAGGCAAAAGGCAGTCTGGATAGTGAAATGTACCGTGTCATAAAACAGTTAACAAAAATCAGTCATCTTGTCAGAAGTAACTGGCATATATCTTGTTTAATTTAATTTTTTGCTTATTTATTTATTTATTTATTTATTTATTTATTTATTTTTGGAGACGGGGCTTCTCTGTGTAGTCCTGGCTGTCCTGGAAGTTGCTTTGTATACCAGGCTGTCCTCGAACTAAAAGATCCTCCTGCCTGTGTCCCTGGGTGCTGGGATTAAAGGCATGAACTACCACCTCTCGGCAGCACATGTATTTTAAAGATAGAGTGGTAGGGAATCTTCTATAAGCGTCAGCTATAAAAGTAACTTTTCTGGGCAGGGCAGGCAGGAGGAAGCCACCTAGAGGCCCACCAGCAGTGTGGCCCACACCCAGGGGACTGCCAGCATATGGACTGCCAGCCAGGTGGCCCACGGGCAACAGGAGCCATTGGATGTGCAAGTGTGTGGTGGAGAGATAGAGAGAAAGAGAAGAGGAAAAGTCTGAGCGTTATGAAGAGAGGTGGAACTAGAGACTTGAGGATAGAGAGGAACAGGTAGTTGTGAGTAGCCTGCCCTACACCTGAGGCCATGGGGAATACCCAGTCAATGTCCCTGGCTCATGTTACCACCAAAGGCCATCCAGATGTCTCTGGTCTGGGATGCCACCGGGGACCATGTTTATGTCCTAGGGCTATGCAGAGCCAGCTCTGCCCTGTGCACTTGTACCTTGCATCTGGGTAGCACAGTAGAGCTGGCCCTGGTGGCATGGGTGTGGGCAAGCTGGCCTCAAGGGTGTAAGAGCAGGAGAGCTGGCCCTGCCACTCATCTGCTGTGCAGTGGCATGGCAAGGGAGAGGACACACCCCCACCCAAGCCCCACCCCATGCCCTGCCCCCACCACTCACCACTTGTGGCAGGTGGGAGAGCTGCCCTCAAGGCGTGAGCTCCGGAGAGTTGGTTCTGCCAGTTGATTCTGCCAGAGAGTTGGTTCTGCCTCTCACTGGCTGAAACACTCAGGAGAGGGTGCCCTGCACCTTGCCTGGGTAGCACAGTAGGGCTGACTCTGGTGGCAGAGTGAGCTGGCAAGGGTGTGATCGTGGCAAAGCTGGCTCTGCCCCTTGCCAGTTGAAGCACTGAGTGAGCTAGCAGCAAGTGGTGCAGGCCGAGGAGAGCTGGCCCGCTAAGCAACTCAGCTACTATTCAGGCTCAAATCCAGGGCTCTGAGTTGTTCCACCCCCAAATCTACTCCATCTGTGAACTGCTGGAGCATGTGAAGAGGCTGGTCTTACAGATCCAAGGCTGCAGGATCTCCTTGACACAGGGCAACAACAGGACATCTGAGAGGAGTCCCAGTGAGGATCCAGTATTGCTAGTTACTGTAGCAGAAGCCGGAGGTCTCACACCAAACCAATGACTCATTGCAATGAACATTTACAAGTAAAAGACTTGTGGACAAAAGGGTATACTGTGGGACACACTGTGACACACTATAGCTCCCACAGGAAGACGGCTGTTGTTTTATTTGTTTTTGTTTTTATTTTTTATTTTATTTTGGGGGTAGGTAGCAAGGGCAAAGGGCAGAAGAGACTGGGAGATGAGTGGGATTGGGGTGCATGATGTGAAATTCACAAAGAATCAATAAACAGTTAAAATAACACAACAAAAATGTGACTTTTCTTAGCCTGGGTGGGATAGCATATACCTTTAATCCTACCATCCAGGAGGCAGAGGCAGGCAGATTTCTGTGAGGTGGAGGCCACCTTCCACTACATATGAATTCCAGGCCAGCCAGACCTACACGTGTGATACTGTTTCAAAAAACAAACAAACACCAAAATCTTTCCTCTCTCTCTCTCTCTCTCTCTCTCTCTCTCTCTCTCTCTCTCTCTCTCTCTCTCTCTGTGAGAGAAAACCAATAGTTCGTTACACAACTTAAACATATGGTATAAATATGATCATATGGACCTCATTTTTGCTAACTGTAGAAAGAGATTAAATAGTCCGTCATAGTACAAATCGGTGCTTCTCAAACTATGGAATTACGTCTAGCTAGGAACAGGTACACTTTCCTAAGGCACTCAAGTTGTGGTGCCGCGGCCTAGGTCTTAGTTTCCTAGCCTGTTTACTTTCTGAATACCTCAGTGCTGTGGGATTCTGTCAGTAACGTGCTTTTGCACACCAGGGTGCCGAGTTGTATTCTTAGGTATACAAATGTTCCCTAAAATCAGAAGCATGGCTTCGGAGCCAGGGGAGCTGGGTTAGATCAAGTCTGTTCTGAGGGTCTCCCCAGTTTCTCTCTTATATTCCTCAGCTACTGTGGAGAATTGATTTGAATTGACAGGATTTGGGGTATAGATTTAAAAAAAACAAAACAAAACAAAACCTAAGCTCACTAAATAACATAAAATCTGACTTTTACATCTCAGGTCCTAAAGGCACCGAATTTTGATTTCCTCACTTGTAAAATGGGGCTAAGCTCTCTCTGTGTCTCGATGCATGATTAGTATTGGCGCTGACAGTGTTGTCAGACGCCAGTATTGTTGCTGAGTATGGTTGCCACCATGCAGGATTCCTGTTTTGTGAATGAGAAAACTGCATCTGGAATTCAGACCTGTGAACTGCCGTGCTCATGGGGTTTGCCCTCTACAACTTGGACTGCTGTTTAGTCCATGAGGCTCTTCCTTCAACATCACTAAATAATAGATTAAGACTAAATGCAAACGAAACCATTACAACACAATACGATTTACTAGAAAAGATAGCAAAGGAGAAGTGAAAAAAGTAACATTTAGAGAAAGAGAGAAAAATTTGCCCAAGGTCATTCTACTGGGGTGAGGTAGAAAAGAAAAGTAAATTACACTTTTTTGGTTCAGAGCATAGATAGCCACTAAGGCCTGAGCCATCTCTGCCTCCCCAGATTAGAGTTTTTGGTCATACGGTCAAGGACATGATTTGACCACCTATAGCTGAGATGGCTCAGGTAGAGAATAGCTTTCATGGAGAAAGCAGTTAATGTTGTGTCCACTCAACCTATAGACACTTAATAGCAGTAGTGATGATAGTTAAGGTACAAGATACCTAAGGACAGCACATCCATCAAGTGTATCCACATACTTTAAAAATTAATGGAACTTTGCACTGTGAAAATCTTTTGAGTGTGTGTGTATGCCTGTGTGTGTGTATACATGCTTACTTATATTTGTGTGGGTACATGTGCGCACACACACACACACACACATATGGGGGTGGGGGGCAGGGTCAGAGGATAACCTTTTGAGTCATTCCTCAGGCACCTATTTTTCCCCCTAATTTAAACAGAGGGTTTTATCCTGGCCTGGAAATCACAAACTACAATAGGCTGGCCAGCTATTGAACTCAGGAACCCAGCATCGTTGCCCTGGCCTGGCTTTGCCTTCTCAGCTCTGGGATTACAAATACTCACTACCATATTTCTAGCTATTTTTTTTTAAATTTTAATCTTTGTAAATGAGTGCTCTGGAGATCAAATTTTACAAAAATTACACTTTTTGTAAATGAGTGTTCAGGACCCTCTTCTGCAGCCATCTTTTCCTGGAAGTGTCTTTTTAATGATAGAACATTCTTCTCACTTTTGCTTCCTGCTTCGTGTCACCTAGGATCTCCAGTTAGTGCTATGCTGCTTCAGACTTAAAGGGCATGGGGGAGGGGAGGGGGAAGGGGGTGCAGAGAGATGGCTCAGTTGGTTAAGAGCATTTCCAAAGGATTCCAGTTCGATTCCTAGCACCTACATGGCAGCTCACACCTATGTCTAACTCCAGTTCCAGGAGATTCATCACCCTCACACAGACATAGGTACAGGAAACCCGCCAATGTAAATACGATAAAAACAAATAACTCAGTTTTAAAAAGGCTTGAATGGTTCCTGGCATAAACATACATTTTGCATCACCTCTTCTTTGGCATCCTTGCATTTTCCTCCATCTTTCTTCCACTCACCTTCCATGTGTTTCGCCATGGTCTTTATTCAGTACACTTTTGGATACATGTGCTTCAGTCCGTACAATGTTGTGTGTAGTAGAGCCCCTCCGCTCTGAGAAGACAGACATTAGTCAGTGGTCACGAGCTGGATGCAGGTTAAGGAAAGGTAAGTGTAGAGCTGAACCTCTCAGCGTGCTGCTCCTGACGTTACCATCAGCTAAGAACTCAGTAGACGTGCAGATTCTCTGGTCTCACCTCCAAACTACTTCTTTTAGCAAACTTTCCAGGCGCGGCCGTTGCTTGTTGTAGTTAAGCACCGGGGCAGGCTTTTCCGCAAGTCTGTAACAGTGGTAGGGATTCTGACCTTGTGAGTGAGAGGTTCTGTCGGTGGTGATGGTTGCGTGCATGACGTCACGGTTGTTACGTTCTGCCTCCATATAATTTCTTTCAGCCTTGTGTAATAAAATGATGACAGCTAGTAAAGCTTCCGACCACAGCTTATTTCCTACTCTCCTGCCTTTCATCTCCTTTTGAACAATTTGTAAAACTGCTTTAGGGGAGTATGTGGTCTTTTAAACACAAATATTTTTCTTTTGTTAAGTAGCCAGGAGGAAGATGTGAACAGGATGAACCACAGACAACATCTTTTCTGAATACAACAAAATAGTTTTTCAAAAGTTAACTGCACATTTTATCACAGATAGACTTTTTTTATTAATGTGGTCTCTCAGCAATGGAGTTCTCTCTTTAGTTACATAAGAATGCAATAAATATTCTGAGGAATCGCTGATAAAAATGTGCACAGTTGTGAAACAGCCTGCTGTGAATATTTGTTGTTAATGTTGAAATCTATTCAGGGATTATTGGCTATTTGGGACACTGTGTGGGCTGGTAGCTTTTGTGTCACATCTGTACAATTGGAGGTTTAGCTACTGACGGGGACAGTCATGAGGAGATGACAAAGGCAGTGTTTTTAAGGAGATGAGCAAAAACAACCAGTTGTGACTATATAGAGTCATTTTTTTTTGCCTTTCACATTTGCTTATTTTAATCAGTCTAAAATATCCCCCCATAATATAAGACATTTTTTTTTAACGCTTCATGATATATGACTTCTTTTTTTAAAGTTTAAGTTTAAATTTTTTTTAAGTGATGGCACAGAGTCAGGAGACCAGGAGACTAGATAAGCTGTTTTATAAAACTATTCACTTTGAGATACTTAGTAAATTGAATGTGAAAAAAATTAGGTATTGAACATAGCCACCTTTCCACATCTCCTTTAAGGAATGACGGGCCTGGGCTCGTAACGTTTGTATTTTCTACAGCAGGAATCTGCATGTGTTTTGAAGACTGCTCACCTCATTTAGTCTGTGGAGATAGAATAGCAGGTACAGGTAGGTGACGGGCGCCTGCATGTAAACAGGCTTTTACTATAGCAGACGAAGTTTTTTTTTTTTTTTTTTTTAAAGCGTTTCTGTCTTTGGTTGTCTGCTAGGAAAATAAATAGCCCTGTTACTCATTAAAAAAAGAAATACTGGATGGATTTCAAGTATTTAGTTTCCTATTACATTTAGATGAAAAGATAGCTCTCCAGATTGAACTTTTCCTCATGCTTAATGAGGGTATGCATTAATAACTCTACTTAATTCTGATTTAATTTCTTTTAAAGACTCAATTAAGGACAATTAATTCTTGTTTATGTTGAATATATTGTGAAGGTTAGAAGGCCAATGCAGACATCTTTTGGTATGTATCTGAGAGTTCTAGGTTTTCTTCACTGTCGACTGAAAATACCTCCATGGGACTGGAGATGTGGCTTGGCAGGAACAAGACACCGGGGCTGCATTCCCCAACCCCCAATCCTGATGGCTTCTTATGTATTTAGGAAAAGTGCCAAATAATTAGATCAAGGGTGAGAATTGTTTGTCGGGTGCCCATTTTCCTGCCTCCTTTTCTCTCCTTTCTATACTTTGAACTTGGGCCTCACGTCATATTTGACTCAGGATAGCTCTTTCATTTTTCCTCGCCACCCCCCACATGTCCCCAAACCACCTTGTCTTTCATTTCGAACATACCAGGTTCTCCGAGGGTCAGTTCTAGCTCTGAGGTTCCTGCCCGATCTCTTTGCTACTTTCTTAAATGGTGGTGCTGGTTTGTATCTGTTTCTCTTTTAAACCATCCTGTTCTGGTCCCTCTGATTCAAGCTGCATAGTACTTCTCAGGATTTTAGGCACCTCCATAACTGCAGTTACCTATGTGAATGATGATAAGTGTCTTCAAGTTTTCATTGAGGTACAGTTAGCACCCAGCAACCTGCACTCACTTAAAGAGCACTTTGACTAGTTTTAGCACATAAAGAAAACCATAAAGCTATCAGTACAAGTGAGATATTTAAGAGACAGCCCCCCTAAGGTTTTTCTGCCTTCTTTGCAGCATCTCTTTACCCTGCCCCCAACCTTCTGATTGGCTACAATAGCTTACTTCGTAGCTTACTTACTTACAATAGTTTCCAAGCTATTACATGAATGCAATCATGCATATTCACATTATGTTTACAGCCTCCATTCCCAAGCTTGGTTTTCCTTAACACACTGGAGATTAATCCATGTTGCCTATATGAAAGATGTAGCTAGCCCTGGTCTGTGGGTGTTGTGGGAAATATTAAAAAGGTGATCCTTCCCTAGTGCCATCAATCAGCAACCCACAGTGCTCCCACTGGGTGCTCTCAACTCGGCAGTCTCTCGGCCTGCCAACTCTCCGATGGTGGTGGTGGTGGGGGGTGAGTTCCTCTCACTACCACTCAATGACCCACACACCCCACGGTCAGCCATCACAACACCCAGTTACCTGGTAGAATTAAAACTCTTAAAGCTTATAGTTAACCAATCAGATTTATATATCAATAAAATCACGATTTACAAGGTGCCAATACAATAATTTCAGAGCCAATTGATAATGATAAAAGCTTTATCCCAATTATTCTAACCTTATAATATCATAACTGTGGCTGGTTCAAGCCATAGTGGTTCACGTCCTCCTCCATTCTCCTTCCCCTCTACCTTCTACGCTCTCCATCTTTCTGCAACTCTTTGCTCTGCCTCCCTTTTCCCTGACCAATCATAGGCCTCCTCTGTACTAATGTAATTGGACAGAGAACATCCTGCAACATGTGTGGGTTCTAGGATAATTATAAATGTTAACTACACAAAACTTGTAACCTGACATGAAATTGAAACAGTATGAGGGTGTGTCGGGGGGGGGGGGGGGGGGGGGGGGAGGGATTGCAACTTGATCGCACACTTTAGAAAACAGACTTTGCTTACAGGTGGTTTTCCTCTCGGCTTTGGAGTGTGTCCTCATGTTATATGTGCTGGTGAGTATCATAGACTCTGGGGAGACTCTGGCCTGGCCCACAAACTCCGCTGACTGCTTGGGCCTTCCTGGACTCTCTCCTTCATAACTCAGATTCTGAGCTGTTTTCTCCTGCCCATTAGTGGTCAGAGGTAAGAGTAGGTTGTTGGATGGTATTGAGCGTTGCCAGGTAGAACTACTGTAGTTCAGGGTTTACTTAAAAATGCGGATTTTTAATGGCACTTTTTACTAAACTGGAGATGGTTTAAAGATCTGATTCATATATCCTCCTACAAAGGCATGTTTTTGGTTCCCTGTCCTTGGACATGTAAGAATCAGAGGCAAAGAAATATAGTGGATTTGGAAAGGTCTGGGACCAGCTTGCCATGTAAGTGTAATCATATGTAATCAGACATTTGTGTTAAGCACATGGAAGCCAGCCAGCATTGCTGGTTGATGGCCACCTATTGGGATACTATGTCTCTTAGTTAAAGAACTGGAGGATTTGTAAGTTCCAGCCCAGCCCAGCCTATATTCTGTCTCAAAACAACAAACAAAAATCCTCAAATGAAAAAAATTTTCAAAAAACCAAAAAGAAAAAGAAAAAAAGAAAAACATTTAAGGAGTTTGAAATTGTAGCAATTAAAAAAAAAAAAAAGGCAGGGGTGGAGAGATGGCTCAGCGGTTAAGAGCACTGACTGCTCTTCCAGAGGTCCTGAGTTCAAATCCCAGCAACCTCATGGTGGCTCACAACCTTCTGTAATGAGATATGATGCCCTCTTCTGGTGTGTCTGAAGACAGCTACAGCATACTTACATATAATAAGTAAATAAATTTTTAAAAAACAAAACAGAAAGCCCAGACCTATCTTGTTTTCTAGTAGAGAACTGGCTCTCAAGAGCAGAGTAGTTAGGTTTCTTAGTGCATTGCACGGCTAGATACGTGATCTAGACCCTCCCCGCTTCTCCCCACCCCACCTTCTTTGTATCTTTTGGCAGAAGGTAGAAAAGTGACTTAAAGTACTATGTCTTGGGAGACAGATAAGGCCAGCACAAAAAATGCATAGCCAACCATCAGTACATGTTCTTAGTTCAAATTTTGTATGATTCGTTGCTTTACTGGTGTGTGGAAAAACCTAAGTGTGAAAACTCATGATAGAGTAGTGTGTGTTGTTTGGAAGGAACCTCTTTGTCAAGTCCTAGATCCAAACCCTGTGTTTGTAAGCCAGGTTTCCATCCCTCACAAACTAATTGAAATCCTCCCAGGAATGCATAGTGTCCCTGCCAAAGGTCTTCAGATGGTGATTGATAGAAAGATCTGTGGCCAAACATGCATTCTTTTCAAATACATTTCAGGCATAGGTTAATACAGAGGTTGGAAAATTAAGTAACTTCCTGATCCACTGTGTGTTTTTATCCGTTGGATGACTGAACTCTTTCCAAGGATCTTTTGAAAAGACATGTACCCTCAGAGGCTGCGATCTGAAACCTTTTCATATAAAAGCCTCACTGATCGCTATTGGAAGCTTTTCGTTTAATGAGCTCAAGTTCTCACACTCACTTTGTAGTCTGCAGTGCAAAGTACATTTAGCCAATGAGACTCTTTGAACTGGTAAATTAAATATTTAAATATTCTAATATACTATGGAAAGACTGGGTCTTTACAGAGATAACTGCTTTCATGCTTTCTTTCATTTTGTTGATGCAAAGTATACATAATGTAGAATTTGCCATTCGGACTCTACCATTCAGGGGCATTAAGTATGCATGCATATTGCGCAGCTACCACACTGTCTCTCTGTAGAACCTTTTCACCTTTTCAAACAGAAACTGGGGATCCATGAACTCAAGAACTTGGTGTTTTTCCAAGGCTCGCAGCCCCGCCCTCTGGAAGTCACCATTCCACTTTGTGTTTCTGCCCATGTGACTTCGCAGGGCACTTCACACAAGTGGGACTGTCCACTGTCTGTCCCTCTATGACTGGCTTGATTCATTTAGCACAGTGTCTTCTACAGTTGTTCATATGGTGACATGCCAGAATTTCCTTCTTCATTAATGCTTTTTGTCTTTGATGTTTCGTGTGCTACGGTTCACCCACATCATCATGGGTTGATGAACACAGGGTTGCTTCCATTTCTCTCTTTTTATAGCACACATGTTAAATACTGATCATGTTGTATCTTCCGTGATCCTATAGGGAGGTGCCAAGGAATTGAATGGTAGGAACGGTACCATTCTTTGTTGATGTCTTCAGCATCACTGTTTTGATGCCTGGCCTATATATGGGAATAGTTTAATCTTCTGGCCTGATAAGATAGCTCATTACAGGGTCTGGACTAAAACATGAATACTGTGGCACCAGATCCAGGCTTACAAGGTAAAACTTTGAATCCAAGTTTTGTACCATTATTCCTTTAGCAAGTTTTCTCTCTTTGATGACAGTTTGCTTTTTCTTTTGGACTGTGGATAGTATTTGTATGATGGCATTAATACTTTGTATTGAGGCTCACAAATGGTTTTTCTTCCTTAAAACACACGCATTGTAAACTGGATGTTTGCATAATCAGAATGAATGCATGTAGTGTATTAGTGGCCTTTGGAGTGCCTCATTGGAAGGGCTCACACTTTCTGAACATTTTGACTACTAGTTGAGTTCAACATGGCCTCTTGGTCTGAGGTGAAAATACAATAGACAAGAGTAGATATTGATCATTCTTAACATAATGGTTTAACCCATCAGTGTTAACCAGAGAAATAGTTGAAGCGGTAAAGCTTCCCATTGCTTTGTGGAACAAGGACATTTTTAAAGTTTAATTGATTGGCTTCCAGTTGAGAAAGAAGGTTCAGCTCGAGCCAGTATTTACCAGCTGTGCCTGTGAAAACACCCCTTTCTTCCCCCAGATGCTCACTGAGCCTCCTGTTTCCCAAGTGACATTATTAGAGCCCTTGGTCATAGGGAAATTAAAAAGGACACTGAAAACCTGAGTAGCTGGGTCTCTTTCAGTTTTACCAAATTCCTTCTTGTTATGTTAATGTAAATGTGGAGGGATTTTTGGAATTGTAGAGAACTGGTCTTACTGCTGTGAACAGACACCATGACCAAGGCAATTCTTATAAGGATAACATTTAATTGGGGTTGGCTTACAGGTTCAGAGGTTCAGTCCAGGATCATCAAGGCAGGAACATGGCAGTGTTCAGGCAGACACAGTGTGGGAGGAGCTAAAAGTTCTAGATCTTCATCTGAAGGCTACTAGAAGAATACTGGCTTCCAGGCAGCTATGACTAGGATCTTAAAGCCCACACCCACAGTGACACACCTACTCCCAACAAGGACACACCTCCTAACAGTGCCACTCCCTGGGCCAAGCATATACAAACCATCACAAGAATTTTAAGTTTGAAGTTGTCAAGCATCCTTTGGTTTATAAGAACACAAACCATAGAAGTATAAAGCATATAACCAAGAAGAGGGTATGCATGTACACATGCATGGAAATGTGTATGAATTTGTAGTGTAAGGCATATAACCAAGAGATGGGTATGTATGTGTGTATGCATGTCAAATGAAAGCTCTGAGATGTACAAACAGCAACCTAATGGATTGGCCATTTGCTTGCCTATGGATCTAAAGTCATTTTATATACCTTACAGATTGTATAAGGAGTCATAAGGTTAGAAATATTAGAGAGATATATGGGTAGTTGACTAGAGTTTTTCACTCTTTTTCCACTTTGAACTATCTTCCCTTTGAACAAGTGAGGTACCTTAAGTTAGCATAGCTCAAAGACCTCATTCCCCTAAGTGTTTACTCCTATTAGGAAAGTGTTTGTGGCCAGCCTATATTGTCAGTAAAAGTCCAAAGGGATCTACATCCTTACGTCCTTTTAAAGGTTTCTAGAACTAGGGCTGGAGAGATAGCTCAGCAGTTCAGAACATTGTCTCCTCTTCCAGAGGACCTGGTATTTGGTTTTCTTTTTTTTTTTTTTTTTTGGGTTTTTTCGAGACAGGGTTTCTCTGTATAGCCCTGGCTGTCCTGGAACTCACTCTGGAGACCAGGCTGGCCTCGAACTCAGAAATCCGCCTGCCTCTGCCTCCCAAGTGCTGGGATTAAAGGCGTGCGCCACCACCGCCCGGCTGGTATTTGGTTTTCAACACCCACATCATGGCTCACAGCCATCAGTTCTTCCAGCCCCAGGGAGTCCAGTGCCCTTTTATGCACTAAGTGCACATTTGGTGGACTGACATATACACAGGCAAAACATTTGTAGATATAAAATCAAATAATAAAATTTAAGTCTCATAAAAAGTTTCTAGAATGGCATGAGAATGGAATGGGTCATCCACTTTGGTAGGACTTTGGGTCTCTGTCTGGCTTTAACTTGACCACCCAGCCAAGTTAAAGTCAACTCCCTCTGTAGGAGTATCGTCCTGGCCATACATGTACAGCTGCTGTTTGCAGAGCACCCAGGTTGATGTTCACTTACCATTTTCTAAATGTAGTCCTGACTAAGCAACGTTTCCTGACACCATAGGCTCAGGAGACCTTCTTTCTAAATACATATTGAAATAACAATTTTGTTTGACTGTTACCTAAAGCTGTGTTGAATCATCTCCATGTTCATTAGTGTAGTTCAGGTGGGCCATCTAATCTCTAAGCATAGGCCCTTTCCCTCTCTTCCCTGATGATGCAATATGGCTTTGTAGTGGACAAGAACCATTATAGACACCTACTGAATACGCTGTGGTGGATGCGTCAGAAAGTGAGTCCTGACTGCTTAAACTCTCTTTATCAAGTGGTTGCAATCCATGCAGGGAAGGGGCTGGAAGAGCCGCTGCATTGTGTGTGGACTTTAACAGAACTCCCTTCTTTTCCCTATTCCAGACAGGAGCAGGTGGCTCAGTCCAGCAACCCTTTGGCTTGATACTTGGGAAGAACACACTGTTCCTACAAGGAGGGTAGAGTTGGCTGGAGTGAGAAGGGATGGGGTGGGGTCCTCACTGTCTCTCCAGCTGCTGACTGTTCTTCCCCTGTGCTGTGGGGACTTGAGATGTTTTGGCTCCTCCTTCTTTTCTCTAGGTCATGGACACATAGTGTCCTCTGTTGGTAGTCAGTACATACATTCAGTTTGCTTTCCCTGCTCTGGTAAGTTAGCTCTTCATCTGCTCCTTACATTACAATGTGCTTTTACATTAAGCTGCCGTCTCATTCTGCCTATGGTTTATGTCATGATGTCATATCTTCTAAGATGTCTTCACTCTGGTTATATTATTATTACACCCGCTGATTTTCTGCATGGAACTTGAGGTTCCATTCAGAGAGCTCCTTTGCTCTTTTGTCTCCGTTGGCTAACAGTGCCTCTTGGACAGTGACTGGTGAGGAGAATGTGGACTTCAGGCTGTGACATTTTACAAGTGGCTTTCATAATGACAACTCCATTTGACTGTCATCAAACCTGTAGTTATGTAAAATGATTCTTCTGATGCTGAAGAGCCAGGCTTAGGGGGCTGAAGGAGCTCCATAAGGTTTATGGGGGACAGAATGTGGATTCAGCTCAACCTGGATGTGTGTGTGTGTGTCTGTGTGTGTGTGTGTAATGTTGTTGCTAAGATCTGTGTTAACTTGCTGAAGAGTCTTGAGCTGGAAGCTCCCTTTTTGGTTTTTCCTAACAACCAAAAAAGTAAGATGACTGTGCAGGACAAGGGAGCGTTTTCTGTCATAGATGACTACAGAAGAGTGAGGCTGTTAAAGCCACAGAGAGACTTGAGTGGAGCCAAGAGGGAATGAGATGGAAACTGTTTTTGAAAAGTGTGAGACTTCAGGGGCATTCATATACATTATTTTAGCCTTTGAACAGCTCTAGCAGCATTCATGGTGTGTGTGTGTGTGTGTGTGTGTGTGTGTATGTGTGCCCTTATGGTGTATGTGGGGGATGGGGAGGCATTTATATATGTTATAGTAGCCTTCCCAGCTCTAGCAGCATTTATGTGCTGTGTGTGTGTGTGTGTGTGTGTGTGTGTGTGTGCTTGCGTGCATGTATGCTCTGGATATGCACATGTGGGTGGAGGCCAGAGAAGAACTTCAACTGTCCTTGGTTCTCAGGCACAGTCCAGCTTGTCTCTAGAGGCAAGGTCCCAGGACCTGGAGCTTGCTAACTAGGCTAGGCTGGCCAGCCACCTCCAGGAAACCTTTCTCCACCATTTCAGTCTTGGGGTTACAAGTGAGTCCTGTCACACTCGACTTTTCCACGTGGCTTCTGGGGAAACCCCCTCATCTTTGCATGCAAGCACTTTACAGACTGACTTACCCCCTCCCCTATGCACCCTCTGACAGACTTTTGATCCTAAGACACACTAGTTAATGTTTCATTGAGTTTGCTCTATTACCAGTGTCATTTCAGTGAGTACCATATCTGCATGGCCCCAGTTTACCATCACCTGTGGCCCAGACATCTTTCCACAGTCTCCCTGGGTGCACTGCTTACTGATAGTGATGTGTTCTTAGTAATATATCTCTAGGAAAATTGTAAATCATTTTATCCCAGTACTGTAAAATATATTCACACAAACCTGGCAGTACCCAACATGACTGTAAACTGGATGAGGCTCGTGCTGACATAACAGGACATACTATTTATTTACAGTGAACTCATAAACTCACAGTTGTTTATTATTAGTGTCTGGTTTATCTCTTTTTGCTTTGTTTTTATTTTAAATGTATGTGGTTTTTGTCTGCATTTATATCTCTGCACCACATGCAGGGCCTGCAGAGACCAGAAGATGGTACTGGGTCTCCTGGAACTGGTTGTTACAGACATTTACCATATGGATCCTGGGAACCAAACCCAGGTCCTCTGGAAGAACAGCAGTGCTTAATCATGGGACCATCTTCAGCCCCATCTGCTGTGTACACATTCTGTATGTTTGTGAGTCTGGGCTATAACAAGTGAGGCATGTGCTACAGCGTCTCCGAGATTGCTGTCCCACCACTGTGGGAACCATAGCATCATCACCAGGAGACCACACCCTTTGCCTCTACTAAAACACATTTTTTAAAAATGTCCTGTATGAAAAGGCGAAAATTAAATTAATGAAAATTTACAAACTCCATTTTTTTTTTTTTTAATTTTGAGGCAAGGTTTCTAAGTTGCTTAGGTTGATGTGGAGTAAACTGAAGTCCTTGACCTTGGGGTCCTCCTGCCTCAGCCTCTCAGATACTTAGAACTATAAGCGTGAGCCACCAGACCCAGCCAAAGGTCATTTGCCATGTGATAGTGTTGTTCCATTTACTGCTTTGATTCGAAGAGCCCAAGTTTGTCAGTCAACCGGAAAATTCTTTGTCGCTGGATATGTACTGCATAACTTCTTAATCCTTGGAATCAGAGTGGGACCCCTATCTTCATATTCTATTTCATAGTGATTTGAGAGAGGGGTCTTTTTTTTCTCTCTCTTTTTTTTTTAATTCATAAAGAAATTTGTTTTTAAAAACTTGGTGCTTAGAGTAAATATCTGATTTTTTAAAAAGAATTATTTATTTTATGCATATGAATACACATTGTAGTCTGGCTTCAGACACACCAGAAGAGGGCATCAGATCTCATTACAGATGGTTGTGAGCCACCAGGTGGTTACTGGGAATCCAGCTCTGGACCTGTGGAAGAGCAGCCAGTGCTCTTACCCGCTGAGCCATCTCCAGCCCAAGTATCTGATTTAAAAACAGAACTGCCATGAATTAGTGAGTCCGTATCTGAATTTGTTTCCCACAAAAAAAATTGAGAAGCCTGTGCATTAGTGCAGCTTTGTGCCCAGGTTGAGAACTTCCATCTTGTCTTTCAGAGCTGGTAGCCCTGGCACAAGTAGACATGTCTGTTTATAATCTTAGGGAACTTCAAGTTTCATTTTGAGACCACATACCATTTTCTTTCATTTTTAAAATTTTTATATACATACACACAAACATACACACATATATACATATATATACATATAAATTTTAAAGCAAAAATGTTTAAAGTGAAAATGAAAACACCAGTAAACTTATCTTTGTTTATAACTTTCTGCCCTCCTTCTCTCTCTCCCTTCATCTGCCCTTCCCTTCCCACCCTCCTCTGCTGTCTTTTAACTTTAAGTAATAGGATTTTTTTTTTTTTAAGTTTCTGAAGAAAGGAATTACTTAACTACTGGTTATTTGATAAAGGCAACAGGAAAGCAATCAAGGGATGAAGACATGCAGTGTGTTACCCAGTGTCCCATCTAAGTCTCGCATTGAGGGAACCTTAAATGGCAGGGAACACTTCTGAACACTGAGGGAAGGTATGTAAATGAATACTTCATGGTTGTAATTGTTAGGCATATAATTTGTAATGCAAAAGGCATATTATTATCATTCTTTTAAAAGGCTTTGCAAAGAATGCTATGCAAGAGTATTTCCCAAGAAATGTTAAAATTAAGACAGAATTAACTTTCTGAAGATATTCTGTTATTCTCTCTCTCTTATTGTAAAAGTCTTATTTTGTTCTTCTGACATGACATCAGGAACTCTGGGTCCTTTGATGACAAACTAAAACCCAACGATAATGGGAATCTGGCAATTTAGACAACTCTTAAATTTCAGTTACAAAAAGGAGAATCCACATAATGAGCATGTTTGCGTCAAAGGAATGTTTCCCTTCTAAATGACTGTTGTTCTAGTGTCTCACTTGACAAGTGTGAGTTGGTGAACAGGGCTGTTGCCTCCTGTTTGCTTCAGACTGGATTGAGTGTGAGAGAAGGAAGGACCGACTGATCTGCTCAGCCTGGGGCCACTAAACTGTTTTTGAAGGTTGGGTACCTGCTGTGTAGGCCCTGTTTTCCTTTTACTATGACAAATGATGGTTTCCCCTGAGTGTGACAGGACCACAGGAAAGCACCTATCCCTGTCTCTTACTTCCTCTGCCTCTGTCCTTTCCTGTCTTTTGCCTTTATAGATTTGACGCACAAATGTAGATGAACCTCACTCTGAGCATCCGCAGGATGGTTCCTGGATATCTAGGGTTTAGAAATAGATATGATACGTAAAACTGGGGTTTTGGAGAGCCTCTTGTGGGGCATATTTACATAATTGGCTTGCTCAAACAGTGGAATTAGCTGCTTTCAAACCATGTTCAAGGGGTGGGTGTGTGGCTCATCCGCCTAGGTTCCATCCCTAGTGTCAAAACTCTACCAAAAAAAATTCTAGTGGACTCCTGGTAATTATAGGTTCTGTGAACAGTGAAAAGGGTTTTAAATGGTTCTCCTCTTGAATGGCATTCATTGATGGATTATTTGGCCAGGGTGTGTATGTGTGTGAATATTTGATTGATCAGAAGATTTTCTTGCTCTCTAATGAGCTGTGGCATGGAGCCAAGAAACAATCAAGGCTTATGTTACACCTTACATTTCTGGGTATTTTCATACCTTTTTTGAATATTGTTTTGTGTCAATCTGTAGAGTGCCAAGCCAACATGTCTAAGGATAAAGTATTATAGTGTAAAAGGATGAATATCTCCCCACCTCTACTCCCTCTTGCTTGCCTTTGTCTTTCTCTTCCTCAGGTTTTCTTGAGCAAGTGCTGTATGCAGATCCATTACCAAGGCGTTAGTGGGCCAGACATAAACAATGATCTTGTTCTTAATTATAGTAGAGAAGACCACTTCATAATGCAGATTGTGGATTGATTCTGGTGTAATTTCTTTAGCAAGAACTAACATTAAGGACATTTTCTTGGGCCCTACATTAATATTAAGCACCCCATGTAGTTACTAACATTAGTCTCAAATGAAGAACTACTCTTTTCTTCTTTCCTTTTCCTTTTCTTTTTCTTTTTTCCACCTAGTGTGGAAATATCTTTACATCACTGTCAGCCCTGCAGTGGCTTATGAGAGATGAAATATTCAATGAGTTCTAGGGCACGGCTCCAGTAACAGGCCTGTTACTAAGTCCTTATAAACTCATTATAGACTGACTCAGTTGTGTGACCCCAGATTTGTATGCCTTAAGTACAGATAGGGGGCAGAGGGTGGAAAGAAAGAGATTATGAATCCCAAAGAAATACATACTTAGTGGCAAGACCCTGCCAGCTGCAGAGAGGCCTCCACACGCCAAGGAGAAGGCCCCGGGAGAAGTCACACCTAGCACTTTCATGTTGGACTTGTAGCCTCCAGAGCTGCAAGAAAATAAATTTCTGTGGTTTACTTCATACCTGTGGTATTTTGTTTTGGCGGTACTGGCAAACAATTGCGTATGTCCTGTTAATGCTCGTGGTTGGTAAAGCAGCGTCTCATGTTAAAATTTTCTACAACCACAAAACCTCAGTTTTAAGTTGTTCGTGAGGGGTCTCACTGTATCCTAAGTTGCCGTCTAACCTGCTGCTTGGTAGCCCACACTGGCCTTGAACTCATGTACCTCCTGCCTTTTCTTCTGCAGTGTTCTGGTTACACGTGTAGGACCCCATGCCTTGCTTAGTAGGCTGTTTTAGCTCTTGGTTTTTTTTTTTTTCCATATTGTATATAGGTTTGGAGAATGACAGCAGATTTCAAAGTCATGCGTTTTCTTTCTTTTTTTGCTTTCCTATGCAGCTGTGTATTGAAGGTTTAAGTGCCGGCTATCTTCCGCCCTAGTTACTGTGCTTTTCTTCACATTTTATATAATGGCATATTATATAAAACACCTGCCGGGCTTGGGACTCTGCTGAGCTTGGGAAGAAGCCTGGGTCTCCTAAAGCAGTAAATATAGTCTAGAAGTTAAGTACTGGTTCCAGCAAGGTGACTCTGCATTTAAATCCCTGTCCTATTGCTTATTAGTGATGTGACTTGGCCTGTTGTGTAGCTCCTTCCAAGATTACAGAAGGGTAATCAGTGACTCCACACGGGGCGGCTGTGATGGAGAGTTATGCCCGGAACGCCCTCTCAAACAGTGTGCTGCATGCAGGTGACAGAACAGACTCTTCATTGTTACTGCTTTTCCTCTATTGGAGCTAATTTGAATAGCATGTCTCTAAAAATCCTTTTCTTTTAATATTAGTTAACGCTTCCATATCCTTATCTGTGTGCTCACCAATTGCATAGTTCTCAACCCTCATCAAATGGCTGCTGAGACAGAGACTCAGAGAAGAAGAGAAGGTGGATCATTCAGCTCTAAATGGAACACACAAGGTTTAGGGTCATGGAGATTATGAACCGGACAGCAGAGGGCATCTGCAAATCAGCCTTGCAGATATGACAAGGGACAGGACAGTTGCACGCATGACCTGACAGTGGCTCCAGCTGCAGGCTCAAGGCCAACCCAATTCAAGTCAGTCATGATTTTAATGTAGATAGATGGGGGCGGGACTCACAAAGTCTCTCAAGGTATTGACACTTGATGGCTGCTGAGGGAAGGAGAGCCCATTTTCTTCAGACATGGGCCCTGAGAGACTTCCCTGTTCCCACATATGGCCCCACATCCATGTGCATATTGACAGCACTAAGAATACATGCCATTAGACCGGAAAAGTCTTGGTGGGAATTTAGGAGGAGTTGAAAGAGGAGGGATTCAAGGTGGGTTTGATCAAAACCCATTATATTTCTGGATGAAATTCTCAAACAATAAAAAGCTTTGCTTTGCTTAAGAATGAAGGCAGCAGAGAAAGTTTAATGTTACATGGTGAGGGTAAACTGAAGGCTCTGCATTAAATAGTGGGCGTGCTGTATCGTACTTAGATGACAATGGACTGAAAATTTCAGTTCCCTTTTCACTTCCTTTAGGCTCTGGTTCCTGACAGCGTAATAGGACACACAGTTTAGTTCTTCCTGACCTCAGACTCTCAGATGGCCTTGCAGACATAGCACTCAAATGTGGGTTTGCATTCTAAGCCAGTTGTGGGTTGTTTTAAATTAAGTAGGAGCACGTATTAGGATGAGTAATTGCTTTAATGGGGTCCCACTTATTTTCAGATGAATGTGTCGGGGGACAGTGAGAAGAGAATTTAAACAAGAGTAAAAACTTTTCCAGAGTAAAAGGAGAAAGGCTGAGGAGAGACAGCATAAACACCAAAGGGCTGACACTGTGCTTGCCCACAGAGTCCCTTTCCTGTAATGATTTCCTGCATAATACTTACCAAATGATGGTGTTCTCTCAAAAATTCTGCCCAAAGGAGTCAGAAGCTGTTTGGATTGGTTTCCAGAAGCCTGTGTGTGATTGCAGGGCGATTGCTAAGCTCCCTCGGATTCTGAGCTGTCATTCCTTCTGCCCAAGTATGTATACAAATCGTCCTGCCAGTGGGTTTTCAAATGTTTTTGAGTCCTCAGCAAAACACACAGGCTTGGAGAAATCTCAGCATGCGGTCCTCAGGCTGAAGTGTAACTTCTGTCTCCACCACATGGGCAATTCTTAGCTCATTCCCAAAGCATGCTCACAGTCCCTGTGATAGTTTCAAACTGTAAATGACTCCATACAATCTAGAATCAAGGAGTTGGAGATGAGGTTGGACTGAGTTGCATCCATGGGGAGTTATTTTCATCAGTGGGAAGACCTGCACACTGTGGGTGGCACCATTCCCTATGCTGGAAATCCAGGACTGTTTCAGAGTGGGGAAAGCCAAGCTGAGCACCAGTATGCATGCAGTTAATTCACTGTTCTCTGCTCTTGACTGCAGATGTAATATGACCAGATATTCCCCCCCCCCAAAAATTCCCACCCAAAATGGCAAGACTAGACTTACTTAAAGTTTCTGGGTTTCCAAAGCCAATTTTAAGCTACAGCTTGACTTAGCTCTTCTGAGGCAACCAGTGTATTCAAACAGTGTGATGGAGTATGGTACTGCAGTGACCACACTAACCACTTCCAGAAGTGGTTATAAGAAGTATGACCACAAGGAGTGCCCTTTCTGTGTGCCTGTGCTGTGTGTGAGAGGCTGCAGGTCTGTTTGCCCAGAGAGTCTACAGTGGAACTGCCCGGGGTAAATACTGAAGCAGGTTCAGAAGGCCATGCTTTGTACAGAAGGCTTTGACTTTGTATTTTGAAGCCCAAGGAAAGAATTAATAAGCAAACATTTTACATTAAAGTCATTTAAATGTTTTATGCTAATATCTTAAGAAATATGAAATGAGGGACTATCCATTTATATCTATTTTTATTTATTAGGTTCCTGTTTCTTTAGGTATTGCTGAGTAGAGACTCAAGTTCTCTAGATCAACCTTGGGTCGGTTCTCTGCCTTTGGGAACATTAAATACTTTTTGACTGAGTGGGGTTAGAAACAGCGAGGGGAGGACTTGTTGGTGTGTAAACACCTAAGCTGTGGCATGTTCTCTATTCTTGGCCTGTTGAGGGGATCTCAAGGCCAGCCCTGGGGACATAGTGAGACCTTGTGAGAAAGGGTCAAACTGTTGAAAATTAAGAAATGGAAATATTGTACACTTTAGGGTTCGCATGCAGACAGTTATCTGCGTGAGTATGTGAAGGTCAGAAGCCTATGCTGGGACAGAAGTCTCCTTCTGTCAATCTCCTTATTTTTTGAGACAACCTTTAGGATTTTTGGTGAACCTAGAGTTCCATGATTTTGGTTGGAGTGTCCAGAAAGCTTGAAGGAACCTCCAACCTCCACTGCATCCTACACACACACACACACACACACACACACACATGCACACATGCACATACTGCCTCTGTCTGTCTGCCTGTCTCTCTCTCTCTTACACACACACTGTCTCCCTCTCTCTCCCTCCCCCTCCCCCCCTCTCTGTCTCTCACACACACACAGACACACACAGCAGGAGCATCAAGGGTATAGGTATGTGCCTCCACATGGGGCTTTTATGTGGGTGCTGGGAACCTGAATTCTTAGAGCCAGGTTCTACATTTTATATTCGAAACCATAGGACACACTTTCCATTCAGTGAATTAATATGAAGTCCCTGCTCTGTGAAGAACTGGACATTTGTCGAGAGATTGACAGAGAAGTAAAGGGGTGATTTCCTGTTGAAATGCACTGAACACAAGTCTAGAAGTTGAAACATAGCAGCAGGATTGCTGTTAACATGCTTCTGTGGACATGAGTGTTCTTTGGTTGGAGTCACAACACACGACAGTGTGACATTGATGGAGTACTGTGGAGTCACACTGTATGTTCCCTGGCTGCTGCTCCTTTCATCATTTGAAGGGTGCGTGTATACAGGGGTTTGAGGGGTAAGCTGGTGTTGTCTCCATTTAATAGATGAGAAAAGCTGAAGCATCAATTGGTTAGGTGTCGTGTCCAGTTTATTAGGAAGTTCAGAGTAGTGTCTAGCAAGCTAAATGCACTTTTAGGTCCTTTGCTCTCTGTGATGGCCCTGAGCCTACTCCTTTGGCAGTGCATCCATCTTTGTGGAAGTCTGAAGTTGACTTTCCAGTGTGGGTGTTAAAAGCTGTCAGAGATACATATGCAGTTTGCATGTTCCTTAGTGTCTTACTAAGATGTCCCTTTCCTTAGGGCAGCACCTACTATGCTTTCCTCTCTGCCTGTTGAAGAATTTTGGGGTTGAAAATACCCAAGGTCACTTACCTCCAAACTGGAAAGCACTGAGACAAGTCTGTCAGGTTGGAAGGTTTGCCATGGGTATTAACATGGAGCGTATGAAGTATGTAACACTGAAGAAAGAGGCTTCACCTAAAATCATCACTGTTCTAGAATCACGACTGCATTTAGTAACTTAGAAATGCCAGTGGGGTAAAAGTCAGGTGTTGCTGGAAGATGCCATTAACAAAAGCATGTTCAGTTATAATTGCATACTTAATGTCCTGCCTGTCAAGACTTGCTTCCGAGTAACTTGTCTGAACAGTGAAAAGATCTGCACTGAGCTTCCTCCACATTCCAAAACATAAGAAGGCAGTCGGGCCTGAGAGTGCTTTTCTGTGATAACCAGCCCTCGGGAGGCTGAAGCAGGAGGCTTGCTAGCCTGGGCTACAAAGCAAGATCCTGTCTCAAAAATGAGCAGACAGTAAACAAATAAACAAGCAAGCTTGCTGAAAATATGAATATGAACCATTTTCAAAGGAAAATTGCACTCCTAGCACTAATATAATTTTAATTAGTAACAGCTAATTAGAACTACTATAAATCAGTGCCTTTGAAATCTTAGGGGATGTCTTCCTGTTCCAGACCTTTAGGACTTGTTTGGAAATTCTTCCACATTTTTATTTAATTCATCTTCATCTTTCTTCCAGGATTTATCCTAAGCTTCCCACATATGCTAACCTTATTCTGTTTCTGTTTAGCTCAGAAGGGCTTGTCATTTGTAGATGATAGAGACTACTGCTAGAGCCCTTTGCCTTATGTGCCTGGATTGTCTTAAGTTAATCAATTCGGATTCGTCTTGAGAGCTTTCAAACAAGGTGTTTCTCACCTTTCTTATGTCCCTTGGGTCCCTCTGCTTACATTGTGTCCTATCAGTATTGCCACACCGGTGTGCCCCTCCCTCAGTTCTCCAACGTTAAAGCTTTCCACGTATGTTAGTGAAGTGTAGAGCTGTGTTGTTACTGTGCCGTCTTACTGTTTCTGTTCTCAGTCTGTATGTGCTGTGAGTCTATCCATGACCCAAACTTTGATATTCTTAGTTTCAATCACCAATAACCTGTAGAGCTGTAACCCTCTTTTGTAGGTACTGATATGGTCCCCATTTTACAAGGTTATAACCTAAAAAGTGTTATCCAGAATTTTCTCTGAATAATTTATACATACATTCATTGAAAGATACCAAGGCATCCAAACAGGAAAAGTACATTGGCTGGAGAAGATTTAGCAATGCATAATAAAGAATGGGACTGGAAGGGGGCTGGAGAGATGGCTCAGCGGTTAAGAGGACTGGTTGCTCTTCCAGTTGTCCTGAGTTCAATTCCCAGCAACCACATGGTGGCTCACAACCATCTATAATGGGATCTGAGCCCTCTTCTTGTGTGTCTCATATAAATAAAATATACATACTCCTAATAAAATAATTATTTAAAAAAAATCTGGAACTGGCAGGTGTTACTAGATGCCATTAACTCACAATGATAAGAACAGTATCCCTTGCATATTAATAAAGAGAGATCAGTGAAACAATAGAAAGTGAAAAACATACCCACATAAAAATATATCATAAAGACAGTGTTGTGGTTTGGGCTTGTGTGTGTGTGTGTGTGTGTGTGTGTGTGTGTGTGTGTTTTAAAGACAGGGTTTAACTATGCACCTCTGGCTGTCCTAGAACTCACTCTGTAGACCAAGCTACCTTTGAACTTGCTACAGAGATCCACCTGCCTCGGCCTCCCAAGGTCCTTGGTTTAAAGACATGTTCCCCCACACCCTTCTTGAAGATATCACTTTGAATTGGTAAATACCCTGGGTGAATTTGAAGTATGCTGGGCTCTTGTGGGCACCATTGCTCATACAGCCTGCTACCAGTATCACCACTCTGGATTAGTCGTAGCAGAACAATTTGTTATTATTGAAAAAAAGAAACCAGTACATTCCAAGCTCATATAATAAATTTAATTTATGAGTATGATAGCAAAACTTAGGAAGCATGTGACTGACTAGATCTTTAAGTTGACAGCCTTAGCATAAAACCACAAGAGAGAATGTGGGAGTTAATCACAGTGGGAAAGTAAACTGGTATAGATCTTACCATACACAAAGATTCCTGTCTTTACATTATACAAAGAGAGCCTCTTAGATGCTCAGAATGTGAATAACAAATGGAGAAGATATTGGCTAAGAAAATGAAGGTGTGTAAAGAGGTTCCTAAAGCCAATACAGTGTGAGAGAATTCTACCCTGCTGACTGAGGCTCATTAAAACAATTACTTTCCTAAAGTGTGTAGAGAAAGGTAAAATAGTACTAGTGTGTAGTAAGAAGAGTTAACAGTCATCGTTGTTGTCATCAGCTAGCCTTCTATAAAATTTGGGGGATGGAGCCGGGCGGTGGTGGTGCACGCCTTTAATCCCAGTACTTGGGAGGCAGAGGCAGGCAGATTTCTGAGTTCGAGGCCAGCCTGGTCTACAGAGTAAGTTCCAGGACAGCCAGGGCTACACAGAGAAACCCTGTCTCAGAAAAAAAAAAAAAAAGTATTGGGGGATGGAAATTGTTAACATATTTAAGAGCCATGAGAGTTACAGATATACCCAAAAATGGATAGAGAGAGCTATCTGTGTAGCTTTTAGTCACACACAGAGACAGGAGATGAAGTGTCTGTAGTCACAGTCTGTGTTTTTCAGTGGCCAGGATTTGTGCTGCAAGTGAAGAAGCCACAGAAGCACAGCGTCAAGCAGGGCTCCCATCGCCTGCTGGGAGAGAACCCTGTGGGAGAGAATTCGTGGCTGATTATTTAATAATTAGGGGAAGATGCCATCTTGTTGTCTAAAAGCTACCCAATTCAAGTTTATTATTTTTTTTTGAAACATGCAATAGAGTTTTCTTATCATAGAAAATTGTTGTTCAGAGGACTTGCTTGAGTTTCGCCCTGAAATCTGATGACAGGACACATTGACCATGGCTGAAATACTTGTCACAGAGTCATGGGACTTCAGGGGTAGAGAAGGTGGTTCAAATTCGAGTGACATTTTATAGGGTTAGGGTTAAGGTTAGGGTTAGGGTTAGGGTTAGGGTTAGGGTTAGGGTTTTTGGTGCATGGTTGTACACAGAGGCCCAGAAGAGGATTTCTTGTAGGTCCTATGTGCCATTCTGACCCCAAAGCTATCCTGGCAGCCAGCAAGCCTATAATGTAAGGTGCGTTCTCCTACAGAGATGCCATGCACGATGGAATAGGTGCCCAGGCACTGGGTAAAAAGATGGGCCTTGGGAGACCATGAAGAGTTTCAGTGCAGATTACATTACCTAGTAATGTAATTTCTCAATTTGTCTCATGTTGGTGACGCATTATTGAGCATGTACTGGATTCTTCGCTTTTGTTTTTAACTTGCTAGTGGAGGTGGGTGGGATGGGAGTGTTCTTCAGTTACTAAGAGAGGGGGTGGCACAAACGAAAAGGTAGCTGAGGTCCTGGGTCTCAGTAGATAGAAATAAACACAGATAAAAGCACATCCAGTGTTCAGAGGGCTCATGGCAACCTGCCCCTGACTCAACATTGGCTTTCTATCTGTGCACACTTGTGACATAGGAGTCTGACTTTAAGCTCCCAATGGTATATGACATATCAGTGCTCAGAGACTTTTGCTGTTTAGATCTGGGGGATGAGCCTAGTAGATGCTCACAGAGCAGAAGACCACAGTGAGACTACTTCATTCTCCCTGTATTTCTTTTTCTTTTCTTTTCTTTTCTTTTTTTTTTTTTCAAGATATGGTTTTTCTATGTAGCCCTGGCTGTCCTGGAACTTGCTTTGTAGGCCAGGCTGGCCTCAAACTCATAGAAATCCACCTGCCTCTGCCTCCTGAATGCTAGGTTTGAAGGGATGGACCAACACCATCCGGCCCTCTCCCTGGATTTCTCCCTCTTGCTCCCTAGCCTCAGCTGTTCTTTGAAGGGTTAGCATTGCTTCAGAGTACATTGCTGTTGTATCGAGAAAGTATTTAATCCTCATATTAAGGAACTTAAGTGATAAATATTCTTAACTTACAGTTGAAAAATAATCATAGATAAAATGGCGACGGTGGCTTCCTTTCTCACACTGGGGCCCTGAAGTCTTCTGAGCTGGTGTGTCACCCAGCGCTTCCAGAACCACCATGCTGGAGGACTTCGCTATCCTGAGTCTGGTTTTACTCTTGAATCTTGCTGGTTTTGTCACTAACCATGATAGTCTCTGTTGGTTTAAGAAAAGCTTTTCACCCTTAAACTCTCTAAGAGTCTTTTCCTCATTAGGACTGATGGGAAATTTTGTGTCACTTACTGAGTTTCTTTTGTTGATGATGTTTTTTCTTTACCTAGGATTTATGTTTTATTTTCTGAACTCAAGTTATCTATTTTGTTACCTAGTCTTTCCATTTTTGTTCCGTTCCTGGTTTTTTGGACTTAATTGCTATTCCCAAGCTCCTCTCCAGCCCTCCACACCTTCCCAAATTTCAGTCATGGATTGATGTTCCAAGTCCTAGAACAGCTTTCTGCTCAGACTTCTCAACTTTATTTATTGCCTGTGTTTCTTGGAGATCAGACTGTCTGCCTTTTTAAGTCCTTGCCCCGTGCACTGTGGGGCCTAAATTTTACCCCGCTTCCAGGTTAACCTGTGGGTCATAGCAGAACCCACTGGTCTCCAGGCTTAGCTGTTCACATTCATTGCTGTTATGGTAGCACAGAATCATTGTTTCTGTCACGAAAGTTCTTGCTGGCTGGTCCACTGAGCCTCAGCTCAATCAGTCCTGTGTGAGCATTCCACTGGTTTTCCATGTTGAATGAGTGATAGGGAATGAATGACCCATATCCTTGAGACTTGTCATTTGTAATTAGACCTTTGAGAAGAGATATGTTGCTCCAGGTTGGTTTTTCCGCAGAAAATTTAACTTTTAGGAATGGAATATATGTATGCTGAGAAGAACCGTTTCTGAGCACGAGCAGGTCTCTTTTAAGGCTAGCAGATGTGTTTTTACATATGGTTAAAGTATTCATCCTGTTACTTACGCGGGGAATGAGACGGAGACTGTTCTTTCTCTCAGTGCTTAGACGAGTATGAAGATGATGAAGCAGGACAGAAGGAACGGAAGCGAGAGGATGCTATCACACAGCAGAACACCATCCAGAATGAAGCTGCGACCCTCCCAGATCCAAGCACATCCTACCTGCCCCAGGTGAGCATTGAGAACCACCAGAAAGCCAGGCTGTTTAAGTTGCTCTTGATCCTCTTTCCAGTCTCATTTTGGGAGCATCAGGCTGACTCAATCATGTCCTTAGGGTTTATCCACTGGTATCCTGCTAGCCAAATCCTTACTGACTTGATCATTGTTTGGTTCTTCATCCCTAAGGAAAGACTATTGACTGGCTGGCTGGCTGGCTGGCTGACTGGTGTAGGTAACATCAGTTGTAAAAAATAACCAATAAAAATGGTAACTTTCTTGTTATACTAGAAAGTAAGAATTAGATGGTTGAGCTGAGTGTCCTGTTCTGTCCTAGGCTGACTTTTGGATCATAACTGCATGGAGAGTAAAAAGGTGGCCTGGTTTCTCCAGCCAGCTGTTGAGATGTGATATAGTATTATATATACATAGTGCAGTGCAGAGAACAGTGTCATGCACTTATGAAACAAATAACTCCATAGAATATTTTTTACATGCTTCTGAGGGGAGACTCCACTGTCCTAAATGTGTCTCCTATCTCGGGAACCAGTTATGTTAAGTGTGTTTTGAAATATTATTGGTATAAGTTGTTGCAGTCTTGATATTTTTGTGATGTTTTAAGTCTGCCTACCTACCCTTCCACTCACTTTCCCTGCTTCCCCCGCCCTCCCTCTCCTTCCTCTCTCCCCAACCCCTCTGTTTCTCTCCCCACACTTGTGTGATCCTGCCCAGGCCAGAAGACTTATAACTCACCTCAGATGCCATTCCTCAGCTAACGTCCACTTCTGTTTGAGACTGTCTTTTCAGTGTCCTGGTATTTGCCCAGTAGACTAGCTGGTCAGCCTCAGGGACCCACCTGTCTCTGCCTCCCTAGCACTGGGATTATAAGCATGCACCACCACACCCAGGTTTTTCAGTTTTGAGAACAAAGTCTTGCTACATAGCCTAGGCTGACCTTGAACTTACCATGTACCCCCAGGTTGGCCTCAAAGTCGTGATCCTCCAGTCATCACGGACTGTATCCCAAGGTCACCATGTCCTCTCAGAGTTCCAGTCTCTCCTTTCCTTCGCTTTCCTCCCCTCCTTTCTCCTCCCCTCCCCTCCATCCCCATGTAGCAAGGATGACCTTGAACCTTCGATCTTCCTTCCTCTGACAGCTGATCACTAGGTCTGCTGGCATGCCGCACCATGCCCAGCTTTTGCTGTGCTGGTAAATGGACCTAGGCCGTTAGTCTTGGTAGGCAAGCAGTTCACCAATTGAGCCACGTCTTCAGCCCCTAGGCTTGATTTTTTAAAATAATATTATTATTATATGACTCTATAAGACATTTCAGTCTTAACTGATGAAAAGATTAAATACTTACTGTCTTAGTTAGAGTTTTTATTGCTGTGAAGGGACACCATGGCCCCGGCCACTCTTATAAAGGCAAACATTTAATTGGGGCTGGCTTATAGCTTCAGAGGTTTAGTCCATTATCATCTTGGCAGAAACCATGGTGTTGTGGAGGCAGACATGGTGCTGAGGAAGGAGCTGAGAGTTCTACATCCTGATCCTAAGGCAGCAGCAGGAGACTGTGTGCCACCCTGGATGTAGCTTGAGCATAGGAGACAACACAATCCCCCACAGTGACACACTTCCTCCAGCAAGGCCACACCTACTTCAATAAGGCCACACTTCCTAATAGTGCCACAACCTATGGGCCAAGCATTCACAAATGAGTCTGTGGTAGCCATTCCTATTCAGACCACCACACATACACACCCCCACACACTCCTATTTGCTATTTTGCACCATTATGAAGGCATTTGACAGAGGAAGGCAGACTATTTTGAGGTGGTTAGGAAACACAGGTGCGGATGTCTCTCTTTTCCCCAAGGCTCAAGTTACTTGACACAGAGATTCATAGAGTGATGGGGTTCACCTTTCCCCCTCAGTCCTCCAAGTTGCTGTGACTGTGAAGGATGACCACCATGGCTCTGTGGAAAATAGAGCCCTGTTCTAATGCTAACAGCGCTGTTGTTCTCAACTGTTTGTGGCTAGTCATAATCTAAAATACCTCTGTACTTTGTTTAATAAAATTGAAATGAAGCCAGATTCCTCTTTCAATGATGACTTCCCACACGAAGTTTGGGCAGGGTTAGCTTACTGTGGGGTGATGGAGAAAATACGCCATTCTAATTGAAAGTCTAGACCTGGTTTCAGTCCTCCTGCTTCTACTCTGGACAATTTAAGAAGGAAGGCATACTAACATCACCTCAGACAGTGTAGAGACAGAGGCTGATTTCTCTCTGTAGGAAAAGGCTCTGTCTGCTGCAGTCTAGTTATTTCCACTGTGTACACGCTAACATGGACTTCTAGCTGAGATGGCCCTCACAGAGCTTGCTGCTCTGACACATCTGTCTTCATTTAACTCTTCTGAGCTCTTCCCAGGCATGCTCTTTGTTTCTTCAATTTCTGTCTGTCTGTTTGTTTTGTTAGTAATTGGGATTAAAGGTTGGTCGCTTGCTGGTGACCTTGGCTTCAAAAGTATTTTGCCAGGCTGTTTGCTTAGCCTGAGAGTGAAGCTAAGTCCTCTCCACGGGCCTCCCTAATCACCTCGTCAGAGGTGCCAGTGGGAACTGAAAATGCTCTGTCCCCATAGCTCTCTGAGCTACAGTCTTAATGTGCTGTCCCTATTACTCCTAAAGGGTAATTACAGCTCCAACATCTACAGGAGAGATGTGGGCGAGAAAAGAGCGAGAAGGGAAGAGAGTGCTTGTTTTATTTCAATAGAGAGAAAGGCCACACCTTAGCATCGCCTACAGATCTGAGCCACTCAGGGAAACAGGTCTTTTGAAACAAAGACTGCAAATGCAGTCTGGGTTTGGCTTGGCAGTGTGCTTTGTGAGTGGTTAGAATATTTTATTTCTGGTTTAAATTTTTTTTAATGTAATTCATATGATGGCAATAGAAAATGAAGATTGAAACGCTTTCTTACTTTTAGATAATGTCTTCATACAGCTTTTAGACATGGCTATGCTTGCTTTTTAAGTAAAAATTTTCTGATCAAATTAAATTTAGAAAATAATAGAACATTAAAAAGGTGCAAGATGTGGTTGATAAATTCCTTTATGGTCTGCTGTTTTCTATGAACTCTTAGATCTTAAATTAAATCTTAGATCTATGAATTAAAAAATATAATCACATGGCCCAAATTTAAAAGGCATAACAACAATGTATGGTTTAAAATTTGTCAGCTACCAAGATGCTTTCCTAGAAGCAATCAGTATTTCTTTTCTACATGTAGTTTCAGAACTAACCTACAAATGAAAGCTGTCTCTATCTGTTCATCTGTCCATCTATCCATCCATCCATCCATCCATCCATCCATCCATCCATCCATCCATCCATCCATTGGCCTCTTTTTGGATATGAAGCGTTCTTCAAAACCAGCATGCATGCTAGAGGCTTGGTCCCACAGCAGTGTTAAGTTGTGACTCTGACGTCATCAAAGGATTGTTCTGTTGGTAGATACATGATTTAATAGCATTAGTGAAACATAGTTTCTAGTCCAAAAGGAGCCATGACTTCGACTACTTTGAAGTAAGCAGCTATGCCCATGAAGCTCTGCTTCCCCACAGGCCACTAGCAATGGAGTCTGCCCACCAGGGGCCCAAACTTCTACAAGGTATGAATTTAAGTCGACTGCTTCTGGGGTTGTCAGGTATTTGTCTCATTAATCAAAGGCCACTTAACACTATTGTGCTTGCAGTATTCTGTCAGGGCTATTTGTATCACACTTTTTCAACTGATACTGTAGACAGACTTCAGCAATAGTCCATTAAGGGGCATCTGCATTATTTTTCACAGATGCAGAATATTTCATTTTTGATTACTCTGAGGTTGTTTATCTTTTTTTCTGTTAAAAACAATGCAGTATTAGCAAAGCTTGAAACCTTGAACACATTACTTTGCACAAATATGATAAAATCCTATCATTGTGCATTGTTTGGATTCTTCTGTTCTCTTCTCTTCTACTCCTCTTCCTCCTCCTCCTCCTCCTTCTTTCTCCCTCCTTCCCTCCCTCTGCCCTTCCTTCCCTCTTTTCCTCCCTCCACAGATTTTCTCTGTGTAGCCCTGGCTGTCCTGGGACTCATTCTGTAGGCTAGTCTGACCTAGAATTCAAAGATCCACTTTCCTCTGCCTCCCAAGTGCTGGGATTAGAGGTGTGGGTCAGCACCACCCAGCTTGTGTTTGGAGTTTTCATATTTCTGAAATAACCTTTGTAGATGTTATAGTGTAAACTTTTTTTGTTGTTGTTACTCAAAAATTTCAAGTCAAGAGTGGTTGCACGCGTTGGTAATCTTAGCACACTGGAGATTGAGGGCCAGTCTCCATACAGATTGTTAGAAGCCTGCCTTAAAGCAAGCTAACAAACAGTACAGCAACCCTGTTTCAGTAGCAGAGAATTTTCTTAGCATAAATTAGCCATTAATGATAATCATTAGTGGTTAAAATCTTTTACTCTCATAAGTAACAGTATGACAACTGTATGTATTAAGTCATTTGTTTTGAATTCTTTTCTTTGAATAGATTCACAGAGAAAAGCTTTTGTATTGAAAACACACACAGCATTTCCAAGATTAAAGAACCCTGCTGCATAACACCTAAGTCACTTGCAGGATTTACCTGTTTGTCCTCAGCGTCATCTCCTGAGTGGACATTAGTAATTTTTACTCCCAAACAGTCTCAGCTCACTGAAAAGTCACAAGGACACACAGCAAGCATTCTTCTTCTACTACTGTTTCTTGAATACTTTGCTGTTTTCTAAGAACAAGGTCCACTGAAAGACCATGTCACTCAGATTCAAGCCTCATTTTTTTTTTTATTCCAGTGCCCCCACCACCACCGTCGTGTGTCCCAGGGCAGAGCAGAGGACTCTAATTCAAAATCGCATGCTGCGACTGAAAACAGGGTTGCCTGGGACTCTCCCTCAGTCTGAGAGTGCTCGGTAGCCTTTTCCTGACCGTTCCCATTCCTAACCCGTTTGAAGATTTTAAAAGTGAATTGATGACATGACCAACATTTTGGGTTTGCCCTGTTTAGGAAGCTCGAGCATGTAAAAAAAGCCAAGAACGTCTCCACTAAAACTACTGGTAGCGAGTAGGGCTGAACTTGATCCTGGTTTTGGAAGTCCCAAGAACTATGTAATGAAATCCTTTGGAAATCCCAGGTCTCTTACACAACAGATCTCAAGTCTACTTTTCCTGACGTAATCTCCCCTGCAAGGGTATAGTGTACAGTGCTTCACGGAGGGGGAGATATCTGTGCAGTGCTGCAAAGATGTTGGCAAAGCACAAACCGTTTGTGTAAGTTAAAACCCTTGCTTTTTTGGAACGTAAACGGTCAGTTAAAGAAATCTCATGAACACGGCCCTCAGAAGCAGAGGCGGTTGAGGTCCCATGGTATGTAAGCAGATGGGAATAAATGTGATCAGAGACATACAAGCCCAGGAAGGTTAGTTCACATATAGAGTATGCTTGTCAAGTTTAGCAGTAGTCACTAGTAGTTATTAACTGAGGTCCCTCATTATAAAGTGAGTTGGCGCCTCTACTTGGGAATCTTTTATGGTCATGGTCATGGCATTTCTAGTTAGGAATTGGAAGGAAGGAGTTTATATTTATGTAGAATCCCAATCTTATGTGGAGGAACCATGAACCTCCCCCCACAACCCCCTTATAAAAGAATGGTGTTGTGCTCACATGCGTAGCTAGAGTTTGCAAATCTGTTCTTTCCTGGGTTGTTTCCCCTTAGGAGATAAGCATGCTTTTATAAATAGTCTATTTTACTTAATTACTTCATAAAAGCAAAGGCTGGCCTTCATTTTAGACGATGCTTTTTTAATAACAGAGGGAAAAGGAATGTCCTAAACACTTGTTGGCCAAGGTTTTGCTGTTCTCTCTGCATAAACAGCAGTGACACCAAGGCAAGGCAAGTTGACGTTGCATTAGCCACCACAGGGGACGTCTGCAGAAGCAGCTCCGAGTTCTGTTCCTGGGCTCAGGCCCTCCCAGACACTCCAAGGTCATGCCACCTGCTTATTTTTACCCCTAGTAACTTCCTAAGGGCTTGGGGTCTTATTGTTACAGTTGGTTCTATTTTTCTTTCCTGTCATCATCAGCTTGCTAGGAAAGTGATTCCTCTAGATTCGGGGAGCAGGGACAAGCTTAAGAAACAAGGGTTCCTCCAACTCCTATGCCATCAAGGAGAAAGATGAACTGGGGTGTGTGGCCAAGTCTAACCGATGATTTCCCAGCTGCTGCCTAATAAACTGTGTGCCCTTTGAGACGGTTCTACTGGGGGGAAAAAGAAGAAGAAAAAAGAAGGAGTAAAAAAATGAGACAGTGAGATAAGGCCTTATCTTTCGGTAGTTTATGATGTTTTCATGAGAATTTATTGGGAGTAGTTAGTGCATATGGGAGAAGTTGATATGAATTTTATAGCCCACCAACTTTATACATTGTGTGAGTTGCTCTGTTCACTTCTGTCATGTAATCCCACAATACAATGGGCGTTGCTGCAGCTTCCTGTTAGGGCACTGCGAGAAACCTGAGCCTAGAGTCTCGACCGCACAGTGGCCCGTCTTGTTGGGAGGTTGGAAGGTGGCTTAGCTCTTCCTCCTGACGGTGGGCTGGACTGTCGCCCAGGTCGCTATGCTGGGTCATTAGTCACAGTCAGTCTTCAGTGTTTGCTGTAGAAGTGAGCTCATTCTTTTATTTTAACTGACCAGGATTCTTGAATTATATAATCTCCCTTAGACTTAGCACTGTTATCAGATTTAAAGGGGCCCATCACTTAAGTTTGATGTATTTGCGGCCCAGACTTATCACAGTTCCTGCCTACTTATTTGCACGGTAATTGTCCACCTTAGTAGTTAATATTAACCTTCAGAAATCTGTCTCCTCTTTTTTATTTTTTGCAGCTGAGGGTCATTGTAGTATGTACTTTTCTTATGCCTTATTTTTTAGCTATAGCCTTTAAAAATAGTTAATTTCTGCTGGGCGGTGGTGGCCAATGCCTTTAATCCCAGCACTTCAGAGGCAGAGGCAAGTAGATTTCTGAATTCGAGGCCAGCCTGGTCTACAGAGTGAGTTCCAGGACAGCCAGGGCTACACAGAGAAACCCTGTCTAAAAAAAGGAAAAAATTAATTTCTGTGTGTATGCTGTGCATTATAGTTTTTTTTTAATTTTTAATTTTATTTATGTATGTGTATGTGTGCATTTAAGTGCCAACTGAGGCCAGAAAAAGGCGTCCACTCCCCAGGAACTGGGATTATATGGATAGTTGTGAGCTGCCGTTTGGGTGCTGGGATTTGGACTCCGGACCTGCAGGAGTAGCCAGTGCTCTGAACTGAGCCACCTTTCCAGCCCCACTGTTAGTTCATTTTTGGTTTTTTTTTTTTTTTTTTGAAGCAGGCTCTCTTCATGTAATCTTGCCTGGTTTCAAACTCACAGAGATCCTCCTGACTCAGCCTTCTGATGCTGAGGTTACAGGTGTGTACCACCAGGACAGTCCCTTTTGTGTGTGTGTGTGTGGGGGGGTGTTTTGGTTTTGTTCCATTTTGTTTTGCTTTAATGAGAACATAATAAAAGACAGAGAGATAGTGTTAAGCCTGTAATGAGTGTCAGGTTGGAGAGGTGCCTAAGAAGCTGACAGAGTGCTTGCCTAACATTCTCCAGTCCCTGAGATCTGTCCCCTGCCAGAATCAGGGTTTATATGGTGGTGCGCATAAATAATCCCAACACTCAGAGGTGGACACAGAAAGACCAGTAGATCAAGGCCTTGCAAGTGCAAGGTCCCTAGGTGATCCCAAGCCAGCCTTGTAGATGTGAAACTCTTAACTGAAAAAGGGAGGGAGGGAGGAAGGGAGGAAGAAAGATAGGTAGGTAATGTGTTTTTTGAATGCTTTTCTAGGCTTCTGGCTAGAGGGATGGCTCAGCCATTAAGGGCTAAGCTCATAACCAAAATATTTCAGCATTAAACTTTAAAATACGGTTGGTTTGGGCTGAAAAGCCAGATACAGGTTCTTTTGTTTCCTTGGGGATGTTCCCTGCTAAGAGCAAGCACAGTTGCTCCCCGTAGCTCCCGGGCAGGCCCTGTTCTGCCTCCCTGCAGGCTGTAGCTGTGTACTGACACGCATGCACAGCTGATGTCTCCTGTTTTGCCTTACAGGACCCATCGAGAACAGTTCCAGGCAGATACAAAAGGTAAGAATCTTTGTGTTGTAACTTGCAGGCTCGAGGATAGTGCCTGTCCCAAGCGGACTTAACTAGCTAGAGCTGCTTCATGTCATTTGTCAAAAGCAAAAAAAAAACCTTCAAAACCTTAGTATTGCATTCTTAAAAAAGAAATTCCTGGGACTGGAGAGATGGCCCAGCAGTTAGAACACTGGCTGCTTTTCCAGATATCCTGAGTTCAATTCCCACCATGGTGGCTCATAACGGTCTCTGACTCTAGTCCCATTTGACTGTACTCCTGTGGGATCTTCTGGTGTGCATATATGCAGACAGAACATCCATATGTATAAAATACATACTTACATAAATCTTAAAAAAAAAAAACTTTAAAAAAAAAAAAAGAAAGAAAAGAGAAAGAAATTCCCTCGTAGACAGAGTTGCAGCGCCTGTCAGCCACAGCTTGTTTCTGCCCAGGATGTCCTGGAACTGTATGTAGACCAGGCTTGCCTTGAACTCACTGAAATCTGCCTGCCTCTGCCTCCCAAGTTCTAGGATTAAAGTCGTGTCGCACCATAGCCCTGTGACATATTTTCAAATAAAAAAAAAAATTGCCATTGGTTTTTTGTTGTTTGGAAAACAAAGATAAAATTTGATAATCTATCAACTATGTTAAACTTAATTCTAGTCAAAATTTAAATTATAAACCACAATTTATATTTGTGTTTTTTGAATTGAATTAAAGGAGGGAACACTTATGGTTTGTATGTTTAATTTTGTTTTGAAATACATTTTCACCAGGGGGGCTAGAGAGACGGCCCAGCAGTTTAGAATGAGGATTGCTTTTACAGAGGGTTAGAGTTGAATTCCTAGCACCCCGTCAGGCAGCTCCCAACTGCTGCTGGCTCCCTCACCCTCTGTGGTCACTGCACTTAGGCCTGTGTGCACATGCACAACACACATACATACACACAACAGTAACAAAAATTAACTGTCCTCCTCTCCAAAGCTGTTACAAAGTTGCCATTTTGTCAAAATTAATAAGAAGCTGTTTCCCATGGTGTGTGTTTTTTATTTTTTAAAAGAATTATTTATTTATTTATTTATTTATTTATTTATTTATTTAATGCATATGAGTACACCACCATTGCTCTCTTCAGACACACCAGAAGAGAGCACCAGACCCCATTACAGATGTTTGTGAGCCACGATGTGGTTGCTAAGAATTGAACTCAGGTCCTCTGGAAGAGCAGTGGGTGTTCTTAACCCACTGAGCTATCTCTCCAGCCCGTGTTATTTTTATTTTTAAAGTCTAAAAACCATTGTTTTCTTTGTGATATGTTCCTCTGCTTGCTTACACAGTTATTTTTGTAGCCAAGAGCAGAAGTCTCATTACTGTTCAGCTTTCAAAAATGTAGTCCTGTTTATTATTACTAAGCACACTTTTCAATAGCCAAAGCACCTGAGCGGACCAGGGAAATGGTGAATTTGAGGCTAGCCTAAGCTAATAGGGAAACCCTGCTTAAATGAGTAAATACTGAAATTTAAATTAGTAATAGTTCTTTTATTGACTTGTAATGACTCTATTTTAATGTAGTCTAAGAAGCTCCATACCAAGCCAAGACTCATATCTGAAATGATCCATTCTTTATCTCCCGGGGTTATCTTTCACAGTCTGTCAACAGTTCATTACTCTCCCTAATCTGTCAGCAAGTTGTAGCAATGATCAGAGAACTGGTGTTTCTTGACAAGGGTGTCTCTTGACAAATGGGGATGACAGAAATGAGGAATGGCCTAAGAGATAAAACATTGGTATCACACGTCAGACATGACTTTCTATAAACTAAATGACTTGTACAGACACACTGATGGCAATAACTCTGAAAAGTCTCTAGGGGTTTCAAGTCTCTGGCCCCGTGTGCACTTCTCTCTCACTAATTACAAATGTCAAGAATGCAGGGTTTTAGCTCTGTGAAGCACCAGGCTGGCCATGCACCGCTTCTACAGTTCAGGGAACCCTTGTTCCTCTAAAAAGCCCCACACATACTACTTTTGATTTTTAATTCCATCCATTTGGAGATGAGCACTGTGACATTTCTGATACTCAGTTTAGGAAAGATGGATCCCCAGCAAGCATTTTCTTTTCCTGGTATGGAATTCTGTCAGTGAGTGGAGTGTTTACTTGGTGAGGTTTCCAGTACATTGGTTAAACTTTGGAGAAAGAGAAGCTAAGTCTGGAAGGACTTGGAGAGGGTGGGAGAGTTGGTTATCCTTCCACCATTATTTGGGTTCCAAGGTTTAAAGTCAGGTGGCTAGGCACGTGCAGCATCACAGTATGAGCTACTTTGCAGAATGATTTCCCTTCCACCTTTCATGGGACACCAAGATGAAACTCCACTTGCAGGCATGTATAATGAGAGGGTTTGCCTACTGAGCCATCCTATAGGCCCTCTTTTCCTGCCTTTTAAAGCAGTGTGTATTTCTTAATGAAAATGTGACAAGTGCAGAAAATTGGTATTAATAAAACATAATCCTATCATCTAAACCAAATACTACTGCTATCATTTTTATTGCTGATTCATTTTATAAATGGCTTTTCATCTCGTACAGATGGCTATAGATGTGCTGTTAGTTATACATCCCCTCAGCTCCTCGGTGTAGCATGAGTGTCTGCAACTTAATTTTCAGTCCGATAAACTATGGCTGCTCTCAGGTGCATCATCTCTGTCTCTTCAACACACCCAGCACAGGAGTACACAGAACACCCCACTGCCTCTGGTTTGGGAAGCCACAGTTGCTTTTTTAACTTGAGGAAAGTGTGACCAGGATTGTTCTTAAAGGCCACCATTCTCTTTAGAGTCAGCCCCTCTGATGTAAGTTAAAGCCTGCTGTGGAGAGGAAATTCATCCTATTGATACATTAGAAGGCAAACTTAGCCTTCCTCAGAATTCATATTCTATGTGCCTATAAAGTGGCCCCCACTTTCCGTTACAGAGGAACATACAGAGCACAGTCAGGTAGATACTGCCTACTTCTGTCAGCCAGCTCAGTGTGAACAGCAGCTTGCTTTCCCTGTGGGTGGTGTAGCTTCCATTCCTCCTCTTCCTCCTCCTCCTCATACTCCACAGTGAATCATGAGCTACATGTAATTCTTGTAATTTCAGCTTCCATAAACATTCGTCACCGTTCTATAATAAAATGCCATATTGATGTATTTCTTGAATCTTTAGCATATTTAGCACTGTTGTAATGTTTCTCTTCGGTTCTTTTCCCCACATTTAATATGTTCCTGAAAGTGGTTTTTGAGATTATGTCCTGAGCTCCATTTTCTCTATAATCCTTCTGTTTGTGTTGAATGGTTTTGTATCATGCGCTGGTTTCCACAATCATACACTGTAGTCTAGGAGGTTTACCTCTGGGCGCATGCCTTAATAAACTAAATCTATGCCTTTGTTTGTGTGGGAAGACTTCTATATAAATGCATTTGATTTGAGATACTCTGAGCAAACCCCTCACCACCACCACCCCTTTTTTTTTTTTTTTTTTTTTTTTTGGTTTTTCAAGACAGGGTTTCTCTGTGTAACCCTGGCTGTCTTGGAACTCACTCTGGAGACCAAGCTGGTCTCGAACTCAGAAATCTGCCTGCCTCTGCCTTCCAAGTGCTGGGATTAAAGGTGTGTGTCACCAGTGCCCAGCTAACCCCCCCTTTTTTAAGATTTAAAATTATTATTTTGTGTATGCCTGTGCACACGTACGACCACATGCACTCCTGGTGCCAGCAAAGGTCAGGAGAGGGCATGTGACCCCACAGAACTGGAGTTGGATGATTGTGAGCCACCATGTGGATGCTGGGAGCCAAATCTGGGTCCCCTACAAGAGAAACAAGTGCTCTTAACCACTGAGCTGGTCGCCCCGCCTGGGGACAAATACTCTTAAATGTATACATTTCAGAGTATAGAAGAGATGCGGGGATAAGTCGATCTTAGTGGTGTCCTGTTAGCTCACCTCCCCCTCCCTGCACCATCAGTCACCGTGTAAGCAGGGGATAGAAGAAGCTGGGCAGGGACGAGCTAAGAAAACCTTTGAATGAAAAAAATGATATGGAGAGACAATCAGTCTTTTGAGATGGGGCTGTGGTCCTTTAGAGAAAAGCGATTCCTTTTTAAGATCCTCCCTGTGGGGCTGGAGAGATAGCTCGGTGGTTAAGAGCACTGACTGCTCTTCCTTAGGACCCAGGCTCAATTCCCAGCATCTAAATGTCTGTAACTGCAGTTCCAGGGGATCCAACACCCTCACACAGACAGAGAAGCAGGTAAAAACACCAAGACACATAAAATAAAAATGAATTGTAAAAAGTCGTCCCTGTTTCTTACGGTAAGTATGTGTCTCAGTTTTAATAAAGAGCTTGGTGCTGGTTTTGAATTTGAATTGTGTATGCTTGTATTTAAAAGAAGGGGAGGAGTTCATACAGCAGGTTGTGGAGCACAGCAGGGTCATGAAAGGCTAGGAGTGTGGAGGCCAGTCCTGTACTTACTGGCTACTTAGGAAGGTCATGATCTGTCTAACACCTCTGAATGTTTGATACCCATTGTTTCAAGGATTTTACCCATGAGTCTTGTATTTCATCTCATTGCTGAGCTTTAAAATGTCTGTATTAGTGGGAAATTCCTCTGACTATAATCTCTTAATGCTGCCAATCTCATTCTTATGATAGCTTTAGAATAACGGTGTTATTTTCCTGAACACAGCAGCGCCCTCTCGTCTTTCCACAGATGTGAAAATTCCCAGAAGGGAAGAAACTTCCAGTAAAGGGTGGTATTTATCTACAATAATATTGCTTTTTTATTTTCCCTTTACTGACCATCATACTTAATATCTCTGTGGCCAAGAGCAGACAGTTTTCTCGTTGGATCTTAGGTTTATGTTAACATTCCTAACTAGAACATCACAAACTTTTTGGAGTTCATGAAACAGTTTTTTATTCTGGATACTTTCCATTGTGCATATCCGGCCTACAGTAGGTTGGAAAGAATTCTGTTTTAGGATAAAGAGCTAAATTTGGCAACAAAATCAAGTAACATGGCCCTGCATGATCATGGCGACCTCTCTTTCTCATCTAGTATGTATGGGGGCCGAAGGGCTGATTTAATTTTCAGTAATCACTCTTTGTCTTCACATAGGGTTTTATTTATGTATTGACATTCCTAACATTGAAGGGTCTTACAGCTTAATCAGTGAAACTTCTTGGTTTTGTTGTTTTTAATTGATGTTTATTTGTTCATATTTATAGGGTCATGTAATAATTCACTGCGTGTGTATAGTGTAATGATCAAATCAGAGCCATTAGAGTATCCATCTCTTATGTTTATCATCTGCCTGCTTAGGAATCTCTGCACTCATACTGAAGTATATCATAAACCATTGTGGACTAAATTCCCACACTGTGATCAGGAACGCCATAGCAAATGTACCTTGTGCGACTATATTTGTATACACATTATGCAACCTTCCTATCCCTTCCCCTTCCTAGAGGCTAGCGATCACTGATCCTGTCATCACTGAGATCAACCTGTGTACCAGCTTACCGTGCCTTTTACCTAATGTATCTTTCATTTCTCCACAAGGGACACGAGTTTGTTCTTACACTGAGTAGTACACTTTTTAAAAAAATTTTTTATGTTATTTAATGTATATGAGTACACTGTAGCTGTCTTCAGACACACGAGAAGAGAGCATCGGGTCCCATTACAGATGGTTGTGAGCCACCATGTAGTTGCTGGGAATTGAACTCAGGACCTCTGGAAGAGCAGCTGGTGCTCTTAACCACTGTGCCATCTCTCCAGCCCCAAGTAGAATAGTATATTCTTAGGTGCCTATTATGCATTTTTTTCTTTTTCTTTTTTTATTGATCAAAGCTCTTTGATAGTTTCATGCATATATATAGTTCATTTTGTTTATGCCCATGCTTGCCTCTTTGTCTCTAGTTCCCTTTTTGTTCCGTCCTTTATCTCACTCATCCTTTTTCCACACTTACGCCTTTCTTCTGTCTTGTGACTCCTTTGTTGATTGAATAATATCATGACTCCACTTCTGCTTGTTTCTTATTTCTGTTGGGTTTTTCATTGATGTCATGGATATGTCCTTCATTTATTCAGTTATTTGTTACTTACACTCTGTTGTATCTCACTTGATTTCCTTGGGATCATTATTTTGAATTCCTTTTCAAGAACTTAGTAGATTTCTTTCATGTTGAGATTTTCTTCTGGAACAGTGGTTTTCAACCTTCCTACTGCTGCAACACTTTGATACAGTTCCTCATGTTGTGGTGACCAACCACCACCACCACCACCACCACCACACAAACACACACAAACACACAACCATAAAATTATTTCTTTGCTACTCCAGAACTGTAATTTTGCTACTATTATCAATCATAATGTAAATGTCTGATAGTAAGATATCTGAAATGTAACTCCTGAAAGGGTCATTCGACCTCAAAGGATTATGGCCCACAGGTTGAGAACTGCTGTTCTAGGCTTATTCAGTTGTTCTATCAGATACATGTTTCCTTGTAACCATTAGCTATTCAACCCAGACTCTTAGTTCTCCAAAATAACAACTCTGAGACTGAATTAGTTCATGAATAAATGCCTAGGCCCTGAGCTTGGGCTTGTTCCCCAGCCAACTCATAACTTATTTAATCCATTTATTCTATGAGTGCCACATGGCTGGTTTCCTCTTCTCGGTCTCCATCAGCATTTGAGGTGAATCTATTTCTACACCCCACTCAATCCCAGAATCCTCTCTCCCTGCTGGAACTCCCACCTCTTTGTTCCTGCTTAAGCTAATAGGCCGACAGCTTGATTGACAGGTGATGCTTCCACACAGTGTACAAGATTCTCTCTATACTCCACGTTTTTTTGTGCCTCCCATGATCCTATGTTGCCTGTGCAGCTGCTATGCTGTCTCCTTTCAATTTTATGTAGTAAGTTTTCCAGAGGAAGATGTTTTCCTTTATATGAATTTAGGGGTCATTTTTAGAGAGATGCCTTGGCTTTGGTCATCAGTGTAGCCTCCATATGATTGGTTTTCTGTTATAGTCATCATTGCCTGGGCTGTCTAAGCTGCAGGCATTTGTACAGGCAGTAGTGGTGGACACAGACACCAGGAGTGTGGGACCACGGGCCCTACTGAAAGGCAAATCCTAATGCAGTGGGCCAGCTGCAAGGTTAGAGTGCTGTTTGCAGAGAGGCATGCAAAAGTGAGTGTTGACAATAGTGGCTGTAGCCATGATGCTAAGGAAGATGGTGACAGAGGGACCCATCCCTCTGTTGTTGCAGAAGTAAATTCTGATGGCACCAAGCTCTTGGTCTCTGTAGTCTATAACACTTCAGGATGCTGAGCAGCAAGGATCAAGAGTATCGGTGATTCCCCCCTCACAGTGAGCAGAGACACCTTGGTGGTGGTGGTCTTATACTGGTCAGGAGCAGAGCTGATGGTTGGCCGTCCTTTGTTCTTTCTAGCTTGAAGCCTTGCTTGTTCACCAAAGCTGCCTTATGCCTAAGACAACTAAAAATCAAATCCAGGCAGTGAGTGCAGCACGGGAGGAGGAAGATAGACAGACCTATATTCTTCCACGCCACTTGGTGTGGTCGGCAGACTTGCCCTCCACCCCTCAGGTCAGGGTGGAGCAGCCTACCACCACAGCGCAGCACAGGAGGAGGAAAACAGATCTGCAGACAGTCATGCCACTCACAGACCTGCCCTCTGATGCACACCACGGGTGGGCTGTAGGCACCCACTTGTCAGAGCATGTCACCCAGGGGCCTGTCACCCAGGGGCCTGTCAACCACGTGGCCAGTGTGCAGCAGGAGCTACCACAATGTGAGAGTGTGTGGTGGACAGATGGAGAAGAAAGAGAAATGAAGCATTTTGGGCATTATGAAGAGAGGTGGAACTGGAGATTCAAGGGTGGAGAGGAGTAGCCTGTTGTGAGTGGCCAGCCCTGCCACCTGGTGAGGTCCCTATTGTAGCCAATTCGTAGTATAAACAAATTAAACTAATCCCCGACTAGTTTACAAATAAATGAGACTATGATTATTTTATTTGGCTTTGACAATTACTGGGGGGTCACCCCTAATCTACTCTTTTAACTGCAGGCCAGTCTACCTCCCCAGCAGTGTGCCCCTGATACTTGCTGTCTCTCCTGGCTGTGTGCTCAGTCCATCTCTCCTCAGGGAAGCTTCTCCTCCATTTTCTTTCTCTTTCTCTTGTCCCTCCTCCTCCCACCAGGCCTCCAGACCCACCTACCTCTAATCCCTCCAGTAACTGGCCGTAGCCAATTTTATTTAACCAATAGTTTTAAAGCAAGGAACAAGGTTTGCACAACAAAAGCTTTTAAATGGGAGAAGTTACTCCTCCTAGACCTTGAGGTATAGAATTTAGCATTCCAATAGATAGCAATAGACCAAACCACAACCTGTCCCAGCCCTAGCTACCACTGAGAGCTGCGGCTGGGTCTGTGGCTATGCAGCTCCAGGGGTCATCAGCATTGATGTCTGTGACCCTTATTACTACTAGAGTACATGGGACATCCCTGGTCAAGGCAGCTGCCATGGACCACATGGATGTCCAGGGGCTGTGCAGAACTGCACCTTGAGGCTAGAGTAAAGGACCACGGAGTTACTCCTGGCTTGGGGTGGGCGTCACATTTATAGTGTACTCTCTACGTTATGTGATGCCATCCTAGGTCTCCATCTTGTCTCTCACTGAGTTCCTGCCCTGTCCTCTGTCACTCTCCCTGATTTCCCTGTGAGGACAGTGCTAGCCGCCTTTGTTTGACAGTCTTCCTTCCCTTTCCAACACATTCTTTGAAGCTTGTTCTTTGAACGAATGAAACCACTAAGAGACATCCATATTTTAGTGTTTTAAGTTATCATTTCTACCTGATGTCTGTGGTCGCTACAGAGAATGTGGAGTTTTAAAGTGTCTAAAGGGCACCGCTTTTCTGTATTGTGGAGAGACTTCGTGGATGCAGCCCTGTCTTCCTGTCTCGGCGTTCTTTGTCCTTCCATCTCTGCATTCGGCATATTGATTAGTAATCGACTCTCTTAGAATTTATTTACTTTCTTTTTTATCTCTTGTGCTCGGAAAAAGTAGCCAGCAACTGTTAGATACCTGAGAAGCACGCTAAGCTCAGCACGTTCAGAAGTGTTTAAACTGTAGCTGTCAGTAGTAAACATGCATGTTTACTCTTGCTGAAGCAAACCAGGGCCTCGGGCTACAACTGCTTTATTATTCATTTTTCATCTCATTATCTCACCTGGTTCTGCAACCCTCACTGAGCTGAACTGAAGTCTGTTCATTGTAGCACCACCACCACCACCGTATCCTCCTTGGATAATTACAGCAGCCTAACCTAAATGCTGGCCAGCCACTGTGCTATCTTTCTGCTGCTCTGTAGTGTGTCTGTAAAAGGAATTCTATCCCCTTTCCTGCTTTAATGGCTTCCCATTTCCCTTACTTGTTTTAGAGTGCTAGACATGGAACTTAGGACCATACACGGATGATGCAAAGGCTCTACAGTTATACTAAGTTCCCAGCTCCTTTTAGGTTCAGTTAGGTTTGGTTTTTTTTGCTTTTTTTTTGTTTTTCCTCTAGAAAGGGTTTCTGTGTAGCCCTGGCTGTCCTGGACCTTGCTCTGTAGACCAGGCTGGCTTCTAATTCGCAGAGATCCACCTGCCTCTCCTCCTGAGTGATGGGATTAAAGTTGTGCCACCAGTTGCTGGTCTTCCTGTTAGCTTTACTTGACTCTAAGCTAGTGATTTCCCAAGTGAAGGTTTGGGTATAAAATTATCTGTCAGGGTGCAGGAGTTCATTATTACAATCTCCCATTTACTTTCAATAAATTTGTTGGTTTGTTTATTGCTTTGAGATGATGTTTCCCTGTGTTGGTTAGGCTGGCTTCAAACTCCAGGGCCCAAATAGGTCCTCCTATCTCAGCCTCCTGGAAGAGCCAGGATTACAAGCGCCCAGCCCCTCTTGTCCCCTCTTAATTATGTTTACCTTTTGGTCTGTGGGTGGGGGTGGGGAGCAGACAGGGCTGTTGACCAGCCAGCCCTGTGTGTGCTCATTTACGGATTCCTTCGTGAATGCCTTGTCCAGTGGTCACTTGACACTGAAGGTGTCCAGAAAGCAATATTCTTTGTCCACTCTGTCCCTGACACACAGCATTGAAATTAATACTGTTTAATGGGTTTATAAATTATCTAGTTTAACTAACGATCACAAAATAGGTAAAGTTCAAAGTTAGGAACTTTACGGGGAAAACTCGACCAAATTCATAAGTGCAAAAATGATCACGTGGTTATTCATCGGGTAAAATATACAAAGTGAAATCTGTTCCCATAAACTAAACATGATTTTGAGATCTTAAGTAAGCTTCTTAGACATCTTCCAGATCTTACATTTCTCTGGTAGCCATTGAAAGCAAATATACAAATCGATCCTTCCCTGAATTTCTGTATTATGAGGTATTAAAATAAATCTTCAGAAAGAATGAAGCATATGCAATATTCTTAAAAGATTTTTAAAGTTGAAATAGTCATTTCCTGTAAGGATGAATATTGTAGCACAAATAAGTAAAACAATTTAGGAGTTTTTCCAATCCTTTGTATATTATATTTTGGCAAGCACAGTTAATACTTACTACTTTATATGATGATCATAAATCCCACAAAATGGCAGGTAAACGAACACACATTCCAAGATAGGTTTGCAGCTAAAACATGGGAGATTTTTGAGTTTGGATGAGTTTGAATTCTTCTGTAGAATAGCTTTCAGGTTTCTTGCTTGCTTTTCTATCCCCTTATCTTATCTTCTGTTTGCGTTTATGTTTAAGCCTCCTGGGGCTGCTCTGCTGCTCTCGGCACTCTGACTCCTATATGTGTACCTTAGTCTAATGAATGTAAGTTTAAACACTGTAGCACAGTGCTGCCCAGAGCAGGGCCTTTGGACAGTTTGTTGCCATCCATGACAGCCTAGATGAAGAATTCTAGAGGGAGCCTTGAGCATTCCCAAGCTGAATTTTCTGTGGTCATGTTTGCTTCTAAGTTCATAGCTAGCAGACATATCTGTGCTTGGGGTATAGACTGCTCACATCTGCACAGTATATAGATGGGTACAGGGACTGTGGGAAGCTGCATTGTTATTAAGGCACAGAGAGGCTGTTAGAGCATATGGTATGTCTGTATCGGTCATTCGCGACTCAAAAAATGTACATTTTCATTATCTTAAGTTTTAGCTTTTTGACATGCTTCCTAACTCGTAGGGAATTTGTATTTATCTTGAATTCTAACTTACTAACAAGGCAGATTTTACTGGATGTTTTAAAATAAGGACACGCTTTTTTTCTAATTGCGATACTAGGAGAAAATCGAACAGTGACCGTTAAAGTCATTCCAGAAACGTCCAGGTCGAGACTGCACCAGTCTGGTTGAGAAGCGCTGTCACTCAGTGTAGCTGAGTTCAGGGTTTAGCCATGATGACAAAGAAGGGCTAAGTTGATAGTGCATCGTTCTGGAAGAAGCATTGGCTAATAGAAAAGTATAAGCATTAAAATGTATGTGGTATCTGCATGCATGACATAATATGTTCAAGACAAATCGATTGTTTGAGGAACTGCATTTGACCTCAACATAAAGCAGAGGTGCAGGATTATCATAATCTTTATTGAGTACTTTGTGAGTTTCTTACCAGGTTTCACTTCAAATTGCTGTTAAAACAGGACGGGGCTGGAGAAGATGGCTCTGCCCTAAATATCAAGGACCCAAGTTTGATCCTCAGGGTCCACATAAAAAATTGAGCCATGGTAGCCTGAGCCTGCCTTTTTAATCTCTGTGCTCTGGAAGTAGAGACAGGGAGATCCTGGAGATGGCTGGCAAATTCAGCATGGTCTATCTGGTGAGACTGTGTCTATGAATGAATGAATGAATGAATGAATGAATGAATGAATGAATGTGACAGTGCTTGAGGAATGATACTTAAGCTTGTCCTCTGGCCTCTATACTTGGCATTCATCACCCTAGTCTGACCTGTGCACAGGGTATAGACTGGTCAGCTCTTTGTAATGTGTAGGTTGGTACAAGATCCGTGGGAAGTCTGTTTAAGTCTTACTTTCAGACAAGTAAGACCTTCCGGACACTGGGGAACACACTGACTACTGACACAAAGAACAAGATATTTTTCAGCCTCTTTGCAGATAAACACAACTTGCTGCAAAATACATGAATTTTAAATGGCTATGTGCATTTGTTGTTCTGCCTTGCTTTCAGAAAAATGCACTCTGATAATGACGAAGGAGCCACACTGGAAAGATACAGGAGCTTACATCAGAATGTGAGCGTTAGAGAAAGAAAACCTTGCTGCGTCAGCTGAACTCCATCATCTGAGTCCACAGTAGTTCGCTAAAGGCTGGGAGGGCTAAGCACTAATGCTTTAAGTCTGAAATTCCTGAAAAAAAAAAAAAAGCAAAAACGTTAGCTTGGTTTGATCTTATCGTTCGGGCTAATCGACTCTTGTATACTAAGTGGTTCTACGTTGGCTTTCAAAGGGAAAATTTCATTTGGAAGTATTTGAACTTCAGGTGAACTTTGGGTGTTTTTGCAAGATAAGAAAGTAGTTTTGTGGCCAGCTCTATAATATGTGCCTTAGATATTTATTTGACGGTTACCTAGCACCCCCTTCACACACACACACACACACACACACACACACACACACACACACCCCATCCCCCATTTCTCTTTTTTAATCACCTTAACCTTTTGTGCAAGGAAAGAATGTCAGATGTTTTTCAATGGCGGATAAGATCAAAAGAACAACAACAAAAAGGTAGCAATTATACAGGGAGTTCCTATAGCTAGCCTTTGCCAGCTCATAATAAAGTTAGAATAATCAATGAACTAGGTGGTTGCCATGGTATTTCGTGTTTGAAAATTACCATCAGATCTCATAAGACCAGATGGGACGAAAAGATCTGACTTCGAACTTCATAAATCAGGGGTCCATTATTCCTCTAAAAGCTACTGTCTTAGTTAGGGTTTTATTACTGTGAAGGGATATCATGACCAGAACTCTTAAAAGAAAACATTTAACTTGGTTACAGTTGCAGATGGTTAGTCCATTGTTGCTGTGGTGGGAAGCACATACTGGCAGACATGGTGCTGGAGAAGGAGCTGAGAGTTCTACATCTTGATCCACAGGCAGCAGAAAGGGACTGTCACTGGCATGGCTTGAACATAGATGAGACCTCAGAGCCCTCCTCCACAGTGACACACTTCCTCTAAAGAAGCCATACCTCCTAATAATGCCACTCCCTATGTGTTTATGGGGACCAATTACATTCAAACTACCACAGCTATTTTAGATTTTACAATAATTTTGCACATAAAATATTTCAAGTGGCCACTAATGAAAGACTGAAAACAAAAATTTTAAAAAGCATAATTTATAGATCTTTCTATTTTCTGAAGGGAGTAGGGATTTGTTTTGTTTTTGTTGTTTTGTTTTGTTTTGTTTTGTTTTGTTTTTTGAGACAGGGTTTCTCTGTGTAGCCCCAGCTGTCCTGGAAGTTGCTCCATAGACCAGGCTGGCCTTAAACCAACAGACATCTGCCTGCCTCTGCCTCCCACATGCTGGGATTAAAGGCGTGCACCATCACTGCCTGGCTCAGTTAATGATTTTTAAAAACGAGTATCCTGAGCTTCCTGAGGTTGCTTTAAAATATTTTTTGTCAACCTGCTTCTACGAGACTAGTTTCTAAGTGCTATCAAATTGTTTCCCTATAGATGTACTAGTGTAATCTACTATAGATGAGTCCCCCAAATGTCCCTATGAGCCCTCCCTCCTGGTTACTTAAGCCTTCCATAATCCCCTCACCAGGGGGATCAAATGTATAGCAAAAGGACACAGGTGTGGTGGCATGCCACCTTGTGACTGTGGTGTGGCCTCTGGCCTGGTTCCAAAATCTTGATCTCTCCGGAAGCCTGTTGTCATGGATTAAGTAGCCTAGTCAAAGGATCCATATTAGAAAGAATTGAGGCCTCTGCCCTAGGGCAGGGAGACACTAAGTGTTTTTACACACAGATACTTGAGTGGGGTGGAGGCAGAGTCTCCAGATCAGCGAAGCCTTCAGATTACTCCAACAATAGCTAGCTCACAAGAGACCCATGGTCTTAATTATCCCCGAAGCTGCTTCTAAATTCCCAAACAACAGAAACTTAGAGCCAATTAGTGTGTATTATCTGAAGCCATAAAGTTTTGGAGTAATTTTATTGTAATAGAAAATATTCAGAGAGCAGAGCAGCACCTGATACCTTGAACACCTTAAATATTGACAGTGTAAGCTACTGTTTAATTTTGAGAAAGTGCTGGCTAAACGGTTGCCAGAGTGGAAGGAGTTGCCTACACGAAGACATTCAGTTGGAAGTATGCAGCTTTATACAGTTCTTTACTTTTTCGCATTCAAGTTACATTTTTGATATTTTTATGTTTTGGACTTTAAATGAGACCTTGAACTCTGAAAATAAAAGGCTATTTCATTTTCACTTACTTACTCGTTTGTTTGTTTGAAAACAGGGTTTCTCTTTGTAGCCCTGGCTGTGCTGGAACTCACTCTGTAGACCAGGCTGGCCTCGAACTCAGAGAGATCTGCCTGCTTTTGCCTCCCTAGTACTGGGCTTAACAGCATGTGCCACCATAACCTGACTATTAAAAAAAAAAAATTAAGGAGAAAAAATAAAAAGAAGTTAATTTCACCACCGATGTCAAGGAGATCCATGCTGTACCAGTCCCTAGGGTGTCTGGCCTTGGCTGGAGGGTGGGGAAGATTTTACTCTATCGACCTTGGTGGTACTCCCTGTTGAAAGGACAACACAAGTTTGTGGTTGCTCTCAGCATCTTCAGGACCCAGAACAGTGCCTGACTCTAACAAGCAATTGGGAATTCACTGAAAGAATTAATGTGCTTTTGTCCTTTTCTCCCTATTGTGTTAGACTGAGGATTAAATTCTACAGCTGTAAACAAATTCCCCTTGTCCTCACGGGAGTGTTAGTTGTTCAGAATAAAGAGAAAAGAGCCTTGACATTTTTCTTTTAGGGTGCTAGGGATGTTTGTATAATACTCACTTTTATTTCCACAGCACAACCAGTGCCCCAGAAGATGAAATCTCAAATAGATATCCCCGAACTGACAGAAGTGGTCTCAGTAGACACAACAGGGATGCAAATGTGCCGGCTAGCTTTGCCTCAAGTAGTACCTTGGAAAAGAGAATTGAAGATCTTGAAAAGGTATGAATTATTCAAAATAAAATTAACATACTTGAGCATTCTTCTGTCAGTGTCATGACATCACTCCTAAAGAGGGAGGTGGGGCACCCAGGCAGGAGATACCTTGGACTCATTATCTTGTGCATCAGCACCTAGATCCTAGTGATTGGGTGCCCCCACCACACTTCCTTAAGTGATTTTCTGTCCACATGAACTCCTGGACTCAGTAGCCATTCCTGTTCTGTCGTGTCTTACTCTTAGTCTGAGGAGCAGTGTTTTTGAGTGCTCAGATGTTTGCACTGTCAGCCTGTACCATGCGCTACATCGTCAGAACATATTCTTGGTTCAGACCTTACAGCCATTCTGAGTTAGTCCCATGTTTGGTGCTTGAACCATTTCCAAGTAGGTATAGGATATATTTGCTTACAGATGTTTCGGCAGCAACTGACATGAACATTGCGGTAAAATGACAGAACTGAGGTGTGTCCCATGGCCATGCATCTGAAACTGGTTATGGCGCTGCGCTAACCCATTTGGTTGGACTATGTTCTGTTTTCATAAATGGAAGTTATTCCCTGTGACACAAAGATTATTTTGAGATTTATCTGTTTTGACTTGCTGCTTACACAGCAGTGATATTTAGGTTGCATTTAAGCTTTAACCCCTGCTTCTGATCAAAATTATTATTTAGATTTAAAGGGTTAGAGAATACACTTTATGAGTTTTCAACAAGTTCCTCCAAAAGACTCGGGCATTCCAGAAGAGCTGACAGACAGCCTTTGATGGCTTTGGGTAGCCTGCTGCTTTCTCTGAGGGCTAGGAAAGAAGCCAGTCCTGCTAGAGACCTTTGCAGCTCTCCCAGGAGGCCCTGGGGTCTTTGTCTGTTCTAGGTTTATTGAGACAGTACTGTGTCTCACACAGCCCAGTTAACTGAAGATGATTGTGGATCTCTGTGATCTGCCAGCTTCCACCTCCCAAGAGCTAAGATCATAGATGTGAAAACAATGAGCAAGGGGCCCTGAGTTCAAGAACTGCTAAATATTGATTTTTTTTTAATTAAAAAGCATTTTTTATTAGCTTAAAAAGCATCATGTTTCATTGTGGTATTATTTGTTTTTTTTTTCTGCTTTTCTCACTTTTCTTCATCATTCTCCCTTCTTCCCTTGGATCCTCCCGTCCCCAGCAGCTTGTCTGCTTTCTCGTCACTTTTATAATGCCTCCTGCTCTCCAGTGGTCTGATACCTAGTTTCATAACCTAGGCCAACTCTCAGACCCCTGTTTCCATACATTTCAAGTTGGGGTCTGTGAATGAGAGAGAATGTGTGACCTCTGTCTTTGTAAGACTGCATCCCCTCAGTCAGGACAGTATCTTCTAGTCTGTCCTTTGAGGAAGATACTTTGCAGGGGCTTATTGCTGTTTTGGGAGATTTTTTTGTGGCTCACGGTTTTAGACTTACAGCTGTTGTCATGCAGCCCTGTGGTTTCTTGTCCTTGCTGACGCAAGGGCTTGAGGGGAGAGATGCTCACTCCTGGCTGTTAGGGAGAAAAGAGGTACAACCCTGTACTTGCACACTTCCTGCTCCTTTTGTTCCATATAAAGGCGCTGAGGAGTGCGCTTTCTTAATCTCCTAGGTGGTTACTTTTATTAGAATATATTAATTATATAAACTAACAGGCCTCATGACACTTGATGTGTGTACATACTGTGTTTCGCTCATGTACCTCGTCACCTTCCCTGACACTTCCATAAGCCTTCTTCCCAGCTAGCCCCACTTCTGGGGTGTCCGAGTGAGTCTCATTGGAGTCATTCACAGGCTCACGGCATCTTATCAATAACTACGTCACTAGAGTAAATGCCTCTTCCTCCTGCTCCAACATTCACTGACTTGTCATTTTGACAGGATCATGTTATGTTGGTCCTGTTAGCTTTGAACACCTAAGTTCTCTTACCTCAGACTCCCAACTTTGACACTAAGTATGGTCCACCATGCCCAGTTCATAGCATCTCTTTTAAAGGAAAACCACAAATTTTTTTAGTTCATAAAAAGTTTGCAATTTTGCTATTTAAAAAAAAAAATGTGTGTTCTTTCCTTCTTCCTTTACAAAGTCGGTGTGTGTGTGTGTGTGTGTGTGTGTGTGTGTGTGTGTGTGTGTGTGTCTGTCTGTCTGTCTGTCTGTCTGTTTTTCATCACCATCATGTCTTCAGTGTCAGATATGGCTGGAAGGGGCTTTGCTAATGTCTGGTGTCTTGCTCTGTTATTGACAGGTGTTTAAAATACTGTAACCAGTCGGTTCCCTGTTGATGCTTTGTGATTTATTCACTAGGAAATCATAAGAGAAAGGCAAGAAAACCTTCGACTTGTGAGACTGATGCAAGATAAAGAAGAAATGATTGGAAAACTCAAGGAAGAGATTGATTTGTTAAATAGAGTAAGTGGTTCTGTATTTCAATTCCTGGGTTTCTCTTTTTTGGTCATTGGATGACAGCATGCAAGGGTGAAGAACTTTTTCATTGTTTGGTTAATAAGACGATCACTAATGGTGAGACCTATCGTGACGTTCCATTCGACACTTCTTCCAATATACTTGGGATGTCCCCAGCTCTGGGTTGCAGTCCCCAGCTCTGCAGTGTTGGCTTGGAGCCTTTCCTTTTTCAGTTCAGCCCTAGAATTTACTGCCTGCCTGAAGCCAGAAGCATTCTGCTAAGGTGATTGTAATAAGAAAAGAACCCATTGTTCTGCTTTTTTACAAGATTTTGTCTCAAGTGGAGGAAAGAAAAGTTTCCCTCAGAAAGAAAAGGCTCAGTCCCCTAACCCAGTCTCAACTCCAAACCACAGAACACTTAAATGGTAAAGTGCTTGCCTCCGCGGGCAGTGCCATCCATGGCTTGATCCCATTTGCCACACAGAGCGAGGGGGCTTCATTGTGTGCCGGCCTCTTCTAATGCAGCTCAAAGACAATAGCTGCATGTTACTGATGAGGATGGAGTACTCCCTTTAACCTGCTCGAGATTGCATGTAGTCTTTGGCTGAGCCCATGTTTGACTTGGGTCCTTTGTAGTCTTTCATCTTGATCCGAGTATATGCATGTCTCTGTTTGTGCTGGAATTCAGTTTAAGAGGCTGGGCAAATATTTGTGATGCTCATGATGTGTTTGTGCTGTCTCAGACACCGAGAGCATTAAAAATAATCAGAAAACCTCTTCCTAAGTTGATAATTTAGTCATGATCCATGTCGGATGTTTCAACACTTTCAATTTTAAGAATCTTTGCCAAGCATATCATTTGGTGATGATACTCGATTGTATTTTTATCATTTAATTTAAATTAATAATTTGAGCAGAACTGTTTCTTAGCATCATTTAGTCTGTGGATAAGTACCAGTTCTGACTTTGCTGAAGTTTTAGTCGCCTGCCTGATAGTCCAGCTTCAAAGTGTAAGGTCACGGCAGTGCTGCATTTGTCAAGTTTTAATATTATAGACTGCAAAGGTAAGCCTGTTCAGGGCTGCCTTTTCCTTCAAGTGGTGTTTCTCATAACAAAAACTTACTACGTTTTAGGACTATGTGGCAGTATATTTGTTGCTAGAAATCTAATGTACTGTGTGTGTGTGTGTGTGTGTGTGGGTGTAATTCAAGTACTGATAGGGCATATTCCATGTAATTTTTAGAACTTAGCACTTCAGTTAATTGAGTAAATGAGTTATTCTTGCGCTTTATTTTTATGTTAACTTTGCAATATGTACCAGTAGGGGTTTTTTTTGGTGGGAGAGGGTTGTTTGTTTGGTTGTTTGGTTGTTTTTTTTTTGTTTTTGTTTTTTCGAGACAGGGTTTCTCTGTGTAGCCCTGGCTATCCTGGAACTCACTCTGTAGACTAGGCTGGTCTCGAACTCAGAAATCCGCCTATCTCTGCCTCCTAAGTGCTGGGATTAAAGGCGTGCGCCACCACTGTCTGGCTGGACCAGTATTTTTAACCTGTTGTTTTCTCCATAACCCCCCAGGACCTAGATGACATGGAAGATGAAAATGAGCAACTAAAGCAGGAAAATAAAACTCTTTTGAAGGTTGTTGGGCAGCTGACAAGGTAGAAGACGCAAGGCTTCGGTGTGGAAAACCTGCTTCTAAACTACTGATGAATGTCATGGCTACGGCTAAGCTGAGGCTCCTGGGATTCAACACATTGAGAGAACTGTATATTTATTTCTAGAGAACACATGGATATTTTTTTTTCAAGATTCACTCTTTTTCATTGCTAGTTTTTAAAAAGTATAAACCCTGTATTTCACATAGAAGTAATGTTTTTAGTTATTAAAATGATAGGAAATGCCTTTTGGTTTTGTGTGATACTCAGATAATATATGGTTCAAAGTAACAGCCATTTGCATATATTTTATCTACGTTAGCACATAAGCTCCCTAAAGGAATATGCCTAGTCTTTGTTTACATTAATTCGGATACTTGGGGGAGTTGCCTACAGAGGCCCTGTTACTAATGTGTGCGGCCTTCCGTGTGTTAATACTTATACATAAAGACTCATCTGCCGTTGTCTCTTCTTTTCACATGCTGTAATGATTTCCAGTAGTAATAAGTACACTATTTTGTATAGCAGTAATCATTCAAAGGAAAGCTATTTTACAGAGTTACTTCATATGTTCTAGTTGGCTAAATATAAACTTGAGAATACTTGAACTGTGTTATAGTAAGTGAAAAATTACTATTTTGTGTTTTGAATTTTGAAAAAAATTTCAATAACTTCTGAAAAAATAGTTTATGTATAGTTTATGTAGGTACTATCGTTCTTTTTTTTTATTGCTCTAGGGTTTACTAGTAAATAGTGGGATATTTAAAAAGTTGTTTATTCTTTGGGCCTCAAGTTGTGTACAGTTTCAGCATTGAAGAAGAAAATTGATGCTGTTAATAGCATGTGCTTCAAAATCAGAACCAAAATATTTTTCCACACTAAAAGCATGTATACATATGTCAACATTTGTAAGCAGAGATAGCAGAAGATAATCTCAGCTGATTCCTGAGTTGGAGACACCCTGGGACACCTTTTTCTCAAGAGAGAATAGTTCCATAATCCTAACACTGAAGATTTTAAAGCAACCATATTTGAAAATTTATAAAATAAAGTTGTCTTCCATTAAATCTCCTTGCTATTTAGGGTGGTTTTATGTTGTATTTCCATATAAGAACCCTCCTCCCCTAACATATGGATGCCCTGCTGTGGAATCTCTTTCCTTTTTCATCCCTCTTTAATGGTGCCAGGGACTGAACCCAGCAAGTAAGTACTCTACCACTGAGAGACCAGATAACTGATCTCCAGCCTGAGTATAGGTGAATTTCCGGCAGACATACTGACAGCATTCAGAACATGAACGTGGGAAAGCCCTATTGGGAGCCCTCCCAGCCCCATTAGTCCACTCCCAAACCCATTCATTGATCCACTGTTGGAAAACCAGGGAAGATAAGACAGTGGGGGAAGTGTGGAGTAGTGATACACATTGACAACATCTTCCAGAAGTGTGTTCATTCTCCACGAGTGTCTTCCCCACTCCTCACGTCAGAAGTTCCGGGACTGGCTGTTGATCGGAATCACTTGAGGAACCAGAAACAGGATTCCTGCTGTAGCTCCTGGAGAGGCTTGGTTTAGACCTTGCTTGCTTTCCAGCACTGCTACAGCCCCTCAGCTGCTGACTCTAAGGCGTGCCGCTTTCGGGTCAGCAGCTGCTGGATCTTTCTGTCTGTTTTTCCCTCTGAAGTCACTGGAGTTGGAACTCACTTTCCTGTATTTCCTCTTTAACTTAGATGTTCACTGGCCTCCCCAACAGAGATCTGCTGCCCACACATCAAGGAAGGAACTGTGCCAGGCTCTGCCACCCTCTTGGCTATAAGATACTCATCTCTTTGGTCATCATTAGGTATATGGTGGAAATACCCCCATTGCCTTATTCCTTGCTTACCGATAGGGGCTGTAAAAATGTTGTCAATAGACAACCCTAGTGTGATAGTTTGTATATGCTTGGCCCAGGGAGTAGCACTATTTGGAGGTGTGGCCATGTTAGAGTGGGTGTGGCCTTTGTTGGAGTGGGCGTGGCCTTGTTGAAGGTGTGTGTCACTGTGGGCGTGGGCTTTAAGACCTTCATCCTAGCTGCCTAGAAGCCAGTCTTCTCCTGGAGGCCTTCAGATGAAGATGTAGACCGCTCAGCGCCTCCTGCCCCATGCCTTCATGAAGGCTGCTGTGCTCCTGCCTTGATGATAATGGACTGAACCTCTGAACCTGTGAGCCAGCCCAAGAGTTGCCTCGCTCATGGTGTCTCTTCACAGCAGTAAAACCCTAAGACACCTAGAATACATTAGTATATTAATTTTTCAATGATATAGTTTGAATTTTTTTCCAATTTGTACATAAAGGCACATTTAACTTCACTTTAGGGCTGGAGAGATGGCTCAGCGGTTAAGAGCACTGACCTTCCAGAATTGACTGAGTTCGATTCCTAGCAAACACATAGTGGCCCACAGCCATCCGTAATGGGATTTGATGTCCTCTTCTGGTGTGTTTGAAGATAGCTACAGTGTACTCATATACATAAAATAAATCTTAACTAAAGATAAAAAAAAAAACCTTCACTTTAAAAGAAATTACATCAGCTATGAAAGTTTTTTAAAAACTGAGCTGCTTTGAAGTTTGTGCAAGTCGGTTAATGAGCATTTTCAACACGTTTTTTTTCTTTTGTAACATAATACTAGCAGGTGCACTTACTTAGGCAGAATACAGGAGCCTGGCAGTTAGATGGAACATTTCATTAGAGCCCTTCCCCCAACTCCTTAAAATATCTATTTATTTCACGTGTAGATTTTTGCACACTGTTGAAAAAAGACACACGATCTACTACAATTCTCTTTTTAAAATTTATTCTTAAATTATACTTTTATAAACCCATTAAACAATACTGATGGCGGGTTTTGCTCATCAATTGAGATTTAGAGCCAGGCACGGGTTCACATCTGTAATGCCGTCCCTCAGAGTGCAGAGGCAATAAGATTATGAGTTTTGAGCTGGCCCAGGCTAGAGATCCTAGTTCCAAAAAGCAATAAAATAATAATAATTATTATTATAATAATAATAATTAACGCTCAGGGAGTCTTTAACAGATAAGGTCTATCTATGCGTAGTGATCTGGATGCCTTGACTGGTGTCTGTGAAGTACAAAGATTTGTGAAATTTAGTTCTGTTTATCAATATTTCTTCTATGTCCTGGTAGTTTGTGGCATAATAAAGCATACCCAACATCCTGATAGGTTTGTGACACTTCTAAAACAATAACTTTGGTGCCCCCAAATGAGCGAGGTGTGTCTTCTCAATGCTGGCTAGAGTTAATTGAAAATTGCTTTATCGATTTCATTCCAGATTTCCTGGTAGTTTTGCTGTCATGCACTTGCGATAGGGAGGAGGGGAAGGAGCTGGGCTGTGTGTTTTCAAGTAATCTGAGACATTAAATAATAGATTAGCACTGTTTCACTTGATCAAGTGGTTTCAGATGTAGAAATCCAACGCCAGCCGGATAGGGAAGCAATCTAGTCGTTTTAACCTGTAGTAATTTTAAAAATTAAATAGCGATAGAATGCATTCTTAAGATTTAAAAGCAACATCAACAAAAAAAAAAACTACCTCAGTTGCATTGGTCTGTCTTCTGGAGTAATCTGGACTTTTCAAATTAGAAATTAAAATATGAACCTTTGGGGGCTAGAGAGGTGGTTCAGCAGTTAAGAACATTGACTGCTCTTCCAGAGGTCCTGAGTTCAATTCCCAGCAACCACATGGTGGCTCACGACCATTTGTAACAGGCATCTAATGCTCTCTTCTGGTGTGTCAGAAGTCAGCTACAGTGTACTTCCATATAATAATAAATGAATCTTTGGGCAGGAGCAAACAGAGACTGAGCAAGCAGAGGTGACTGGAGTGAGCAGGGTTGACCAGAGCGAGCAGAAGGCCTAAAAAAAATTCCATCTCCAACAACCAGATGAAGGCTCACAACCATCTGTACATCCACCCATATACATAAAATAAATAAATCTTAAAAAAAAAATGAACCTTTGAGTCCCTTTTTTCATGGGTTGAAAACACACCCATCAGTGTAGTTAGAGCATCAGCGTGTTTAACACAAGACAAAAATAACAGACCTTAAACAGAGTCCCTGGATCGGATGGGCGATCTGATAACCTGAACAATTTTCATGCGTGTTTGGTGGCAGGTCCCCTCCCTGCCCCCCCTCCTAAGCAGACTTCTAGCCACTGACTTACTAAGGTAAGTTACAGCGATGGCAAGTAAGGTGGTATTTACATAATAATTATTCATGGTTTTTATTCATTTCCTCCGGGATTTAGCCACGAGTTTCCCCTGTAATATATGAACCCAGGTGCTAACTAACCCAGGTCTGAACTAACCCTGGTGTGCACCAGCAAGGGTATGCTGCTTTTATGCCAGAACTGAAGCATCCTGTTCTAATCTTTAAATTAGAATTATTGTCACTCCTTGGAAGGCTCCTGAGAGTATCACAAGTAAATGCTGAGCCATCCCTGAGCTCTGTGAGGCTTCCACGGGAGAATTTTAACTTACGTTACTTACCTAAAAACCATACTATGATACTGTTTTGTCCCACGAAACTGGAAACAGAACCTTAATGTACAGCTAAGCTTGCAGGTCAGTGCCTACCGGAGGCACTTCCTCCCTCCCTGCCACCCGCTTTCTCTGCCATGGAGGTGGTGATGGATTCCTCCTATGCTTAAAGACTTGAAGCAGTGCTTGCTTTGGCCCACTAGGTAAACGCGCTTCCTCTTAAGACTGACAAACTCTAGATTTCAAACTCCAGAAACCTGTCCTCTGTCTTATCCATGTGTAATGGGTGCACACACACACACACACACACACACACACACACACGCTCACACTAAACGCAAAAAGACTAAGACTCGAACCCTCATTCAAGAATACTTGAACCTGTTTTGTTTTGCTTTGAATTTTTGAATTTTTTGAACCTGGCTTGAGACCCCCCGTCATTCAGGCCAGCTTCAAAGACATCATCCTCCTGCCTCAGCTCTGTGGGATGTTTGGTTTAGTTTGGGTTTTGCTTAGCTTTATTTCCTAACACGTTCATCTTTACTCTGACCACAACTTAAATGGTGACATGTGTCTCCTTGTTCTGAATTCTCACACCTGTTTCAAGCAGACATTTAAGTGGACATCTGCTAATGTGTCCATTTAGCAGAGTTTATGGGCCATTTGGTGTAAACCAATAGTGTGAAGTACAGCTCTAGCTAGTCTGTTGAATGGGAATGGCTGGCTGCAGAGTAGGTTTTGTCACTCTGCAGCCCTTGTCCCTTAGGTCCAGGTACTAGCTACTGTTTCATTTGTGGCAACGTTTCCGAGCAGCAAGGATATTGGATATTGAATACTGGAAAGCGTCTTGCTGTGTTTTTATGGAATTACACATTAGGAAACGATCATTAAGAAATGCAGGAAAACCCAGGAGATGCCTTTAATCTCAGCACTTAGAAGGCAAAGACAGGTGGATCTCTGTGAGTTCAAGGCCAGCCTGGTCTACGTGGTGAGTTCCAGGATAGTGAGGCTACACAGAGAAACAATGTTTTGAAAAACAAAACAAAAAGAAAGAGAGAAAGAATGAAAGAGGAAAGAAATGAAAGAAAGAAAGGAAGAAATGTAATAAAATAAAAAGAATTGGTGTCACATACACGGTTGTTGGTTATATTCAAATTGAATTGTTGGTTATATTCAAATTAGTATTTCTGTAAGCAATACTAATTACTGGTTTGTTTTTGAGTAGTCCATCCTGTGTCTAACCTCTAGGTCAGCTGTTGGCAGTCACTCTGGTAATTAAAATGTTAATGACAGTCATTCGGTGGACATTGACTGATTACCCTGCTTTAATTTGTTTCTCTTCTGCATACTAAATGAGGTGTTTTTTGTTTTGGTCAACTTAAAAAAAATTGGCTTCACTGTGTGGGGATTTTATTGTCATGTTATTGTTTTCTCTAAATTGAAGAAGCAAGTGGTCATTGCTCCCAGCAGAAATCACAGGACAGTTATGATTTAGTGTCTGATTATGATCACATAGTTCTGAGCCCAAATATTAGTGAAATTAACTAGATTAAGTAATTGAACACAGCGTTAGGTAGACAGCTTTGGTCCTTCCCACTGTGTGGATTTCCATCAAGAGTCAACTCAATATAACAGAATCAGTTTTATAATGAGCTTTGCATGTAAAAATATGAGTCCTGAATAAAAAGTACATTTTCATCTCCTTTTCAACACTAGTTGTTTCTTTCCCCTTCTATACTACTAATGGAATCCTTTCTTGGAGTTTTTGTTGTTATTGTTGTTGTTGTTTAAGTTAAGGCTATTCTGATCATCTCATATGGAAGCAACAGTGGTGCTTCAAAACCCTTTATTCAGTATATTATTTAAGAAGAAATAAAAAGATACTTTCAGAAATAAAAACACGGGGTTAAGATTAGAATACAACTGGACAATGGTGGTGTATGCCTTTAATCCCAGCACTCAGAAGGCAGGGTCAGGTGAATCTCTGAGTTCAAGGCCAGCCTGGTCTACAGAATGAGTTCCAGGACAACAAGGGCTTCAAAGAGAAACTCTGTCATGGAAAAAAAAAATGAGGCTATATTAATGATAGGGTTTTTTGTTGTTGTTGTCGTTGGAGGGGTATTTTGTTTTGTTGACTATGGAGTGCAGGATTTTGTTTTAAGTAAAGGTGCACGTGCGTTCAGTGTGGCTGGAAAAGATCTTTACGTTTTAAAACTACAGAAATGATTTCTTTTTTTTTAAATTTATTTATTTATTTTATGTGCATGAGTACACTGTAGCTGTACAGATGGCCGTGAGCCATCATGTGG
>NW_022196910.1:35558797-35569396 GCF_008632895.1 Mastomys coucha
GATTTGAACTCAGGACCTTCGGAAGAGCAGTCAGTGCTCTTACCCGCTGAGCCATCTCTCCAGCTCCCCAGAAATGATTTCTTAACTCAGAGTTGGAACTGTTTCTAACCTAATCTAATGATGTTCAAAAAGAATTTCAGATCTCAAGTAGCTTGAAACAGATAATAGGGTTTGGGAATGTGAAAATCTTGTCTTTGTTTTTTCAGCGAATGGTTTACATAACCTTTTAGCTAAGGTGGCCTCATTCTTTGTACACCTGCCTGCACAGCTCGCCAGCCTTCCCTCCTAGAGGTCTGTACTGAATCTCAGGAACACCACAGTACATCTCTAGCAAGTGCGCAGGCGTCTTTCTTTATCAGTGTGTTTTGCTAATGTCTCGTCATTGTGTAAGGTGTTCCTCTAATTAGCATGGCCAAGGAAGTTTTGCAAGATATCAGTCTCGTTTTTTTTCTTTTTTGAGATTATAATTACAACATCCCTTCCCTTCCCTTCGCCCAAATTCTCCCATATACCCCTCTGCCCTCCACTAAATTCAAAGCTCTCATAATCTTAATGGAAATGGAAACCTTTATCTTAGATTTTACCAAAACTCCAGGCTTTTTAGCTTAAGAGTTAGTGTGTATGTGCACGTGTGCACACACACATGTATGCTCAGCTGCTCAGCTGAGACCTGCTCAGTCCTCTAACCCCTGCCTCTCAGCTGAGATCTGCTCAGATCTCTGACCCCTGCCTCTGCTTTCTCTGCTTCTTCACACTTTGTCTTTAGTCATCTCTCTGAAAAAAAATATTGAATGTTAGACCTTCACGTTAAATACATGGTAGTGGTTATAATGTCCTTTACAGTCCTTTACTTTTTATGGCTAGCAGGCTAAAAAGAAAGCTAAAAACAAAAGAAAACTTTTTTTTTTCTTAATCTTGGATTAAATATACTTTGATGGTTACAGAAAATTTCTGAGTCGTGTGTGTGTGTGTGTGTGTGTGTGTGTGTGTGTGTGTGTGTGTGTGTACCTCACACATGCTAGGTAAGTACTCTACCAGCGAGCTGCCCCACAGTTGCTAATAATGCCTTTAAGCAAAGAGAAAGGCACTCTTTATGTTAGGGGTGCAGCTTGAAAAAATATAAGCCAGGAAAAAGGGAAAATTGAGCTTTTATTTTATAGCTGTAAAAAAGTTATTATGATAACTTTAAAATATGCTATTGCTTGCTGTAGCACCTCAAAAGTCCGTAGCTTTTCTTACTTAGACGTACTGTAGGACATAAACAGCAGACGTACTGTAGGACATAAACAGCACATATTTATGTTACAGGCTTCTAGTCAAAGCTATGTTTTGTCTTCCTTTAAAATCTGAACTCTATCCTGTGGTTAACCAAAGGTAGAAGTTGTCATCGGTGGGCATTTTAACTTTAGAGAAGGAAATTGTTGAGAAAAATGAATAGGATGGGATCAGGTTTCTTTTACTGTTTTTGTAGTGGAAATGTGTCAACAGAGCTGTCTGTCAGAGGTAAAGGAATCCACACAGAAGAATCAGAAAACCGCCCCTCATAAGAAAACACTCATTAGCTGCTATTAGAGAGAACTGGCAAGCTTAGCCTTCTCTGGGGCACTGAGGGTTCTGTGAGCAGATGTCCAAGGACGGTGAATAGCAATAGTGAAAGAAAGTATGGTAATGTCATTCGAATTCAGACTCAACAAATTGAAATCAGTGAGGTCAGCGGACACCTTTATGAAATGAATAAAAGAGACCTTAAAAAACGCTGGTGGCTCACAGTCTGCCTCAGAATGCCTCTGTTTGGGGCCCTTTCTAGATCAATATGCTTCGGTTTCTGATGACTCCGGAGACATGTGTGTCCCCCACAGTGTGTTCCGGGCTTTAGAAATTGTCTTATTTGGTTCTTCAAAAACCTGGGAGCATGCTCGCTGGGTCCCAGACACCTGCATTCGACTACAGGACTTTGTGATCTGTACACTCGTGGACTGGGGGACTGTGATCACTGCCCTACAAACTGTTTGGCATGTTTTCTCTCAGTGTTTCTCACAGGACACAGAGCATCGACTTCACTTAGGAATCTAATAGGAATACAAAAAGTCATTGGTCCCACTTAACACCTGAGTTAGAAACTCAGAGGGGATCTGTCTAACGAAGCCTTCAGGTAATCCCGGAGGGTGGAAGCTTTAAATCCGTGGACTATTTTTTAATCAATGCAAAGATTTTCCTATCTCTCTTTGTTGTAGGCATATTGTCTAAAGAGTACAATATGAATGTTGGTCTTTTCTTTGCTGCTTTCATTGATAAAGACCGTATCAGTAGACCGTCCTCACACAGGCAGCGGCAGCTTAACACACCCCATTCCCAGGGTGTTACTATCTCTGGAACTCAGTTGTAGTCACAAGTCTAAGAAATAGGGCAACAGAATCTTGGTTATCCTGTTTTTCTTAACGGCATTCCCTGAAGGGTGGTTTAGTAACAATCACGTATTTGTATTGGATTTTAAAACTTGATTGGAACAAAGAAATATGTGTTTCATGGCACTGACTTTTGGTTTGCTTTCCCATCTTTCCTGTAGACACTGGGGGGTTCTCGGGGAGTCTAAAGTTTTCCAGTTTTCGTGGGAGTTCAGAAAATCAAATGGCACTTTCTAGCTAATGGCTTTTTGCTGACACATACCCAGTTTCTTAAGCATGGTAGTTTTGTTTTGTTTTGTTTTTAAATTTATTTATTTATTTTATGTAAGTACACTGTAGCTGTCTTCAGACACTCCAGAAAAGGGCGTCAGATCTCATTACGGATGGTTGTGAGCCACCATGTGGTTGCTGGGAATTGAACTCAGGACCTTCAGAAGAACACTCAGTGCTCTTAACTGCTGAGCCATCTCTCCAGCCCAAACATGGTAGTTTTAAATAAGCTTTTAAATTTTTTATTTTTATTTATTTTTTTTATTTTACTTACTTAATATTTCCAGAGTCTTAGTATGTTTAGTCACTGGCTAGCCTGGAACCCATGTTGATCAGGGTGGCAGTACAGAGAATTCCTAAATGTCTTGTCTCTCCCATGTTGTACCTTAACATTTACTGTTCACATGGTTCACAATGAATTAACTTTAATAAATTACTCAGCTCCCGTTTCTTCATTGTTTCCCTGGAATGTGTACGAGCTCGTTCCAAGAGCTCATCCAGGCTGTAAATTACACTCAGTTCTTTATGTCTCAGGCTCCTCCTGGCTGTGACTGTTTCTCAGATTTCCCTTTATGTGCACATCCCGAGCAGTTTTCAAGAGCGGCCACTTCTTCCTTTAGGCACGGAGTGCACAAAAGTACAAGAAATCTCAGAATCTCACACAACTTATTTTTTGCTGTCTAACCACTTTTCCTGTGGTGTTTTAAAGTCTTATCGAACTACCAAGAGTTTCTGATGGCTCTCCTATCGTGAGCACTTAAATAATAACCATCATATTGTCATGGCACTAAAATGAGTATGTGATTTAGTGCATATTCTGGTGGGGTTCTTGGAGAAACAGTCACGTCAGATTTACTAGAAGAAAACTTTTTTCACAAAATGAGGAGCTAGAAAAGGTGTGGCAAGCTGACGGAGGCTGACTGGTGAAGGGGGAGGGGCCATGTTAGGAAGGGTTATTCTGCAGAGGCGTTCTTAAGGTGGATGGAGAATCCTCCAACTAAAGATGTTTGCTGTTGAGGGAGGTGCCCCAGTCTTGTGCAGCGACCTGCTATTGAGGTCTGCTCTGTTCTTTGGTTGCCTGTGAGAAACCTGCTCTCAGCCGAGTCCCATACAGAATTCCTGTTCCAAGGACAGAGATCCTTCCCTCAGTTACAGACCTCAAAGCTGGTGTCTGACAACCTCACTATTGTGGGCTACTCCACAATCGAATATTGTGTGTTCCGATGTCCTCTACATACTGAGGGGAATTATTCTGGTAAGGGTCTATTTTGAAAATGATCCACGGCATATATGGCATAGCTAAGTCTTTTTTAACCTGTCAATTGGCCCTACATCTTATGTAAAGCCACTTTTTAAATAAAAGTCATTGGAGAAATTGCTTCTTAGAATTCCCCACAGTTAGGATTTGACTGTTTGGATCTTTGTGGTACTCTTTAACATATCCCTCTGTCATCCTCCATTTTCTGTAAGTTGATGGATGTAGTCTTTATTAGACAGAGTAGACACCATGCAATTCCCATCGAGTGATATAAGAAGCCATAATGCCTGGTTGTCTTTCCATGACATAAAGACTGCTTATTCAAATGCTACTAGTTTAGTTGCTTTGTTTTGAATTCTTCATTAATTCATTCTCCTCCTTCCCTCCCTCCTTCCCCCCCTCCCACTCCTGTTCTCTCTCCCTTCCCTTCCCTTTCTTCCCTCCCTTCCTGCCTTTCTTGGAACTGAACCCGAGGCCTCACATATGCTAGGCTATGTAAGCAAGTTGCCCTGAAAGGCCTGGAAACCCCAGGCAAGCCTTTATACAGCAGTTCCTCCTCAGCCTACCCCAGCAGCCTGGATTACAGGACTCACCCTTAGGCCCAACCTAGATCTCCAATGTTTTCAGGAAACAAGTGATTATTAAGGGATTATTTTCCAATTCTGTCTTTTCATTTACTTTAGCAGTTACATTTTTTTTTTTCTGTTTTTTTCGAGACAGGGTTTCTCTGTGTAGCCCTGGCTGTCCTGGAACTCACTCTGTAGACCAGGCTGGCCTCGAACTCAGAAATCTGCCTGCCTCTGCCTCCCAAATGCTGGGATTAAAGGTGGGTGCCACCACCGCCTGGCAGCAGTTACATTTTTTTTTAGGGGATGGGATTGGAGGGCGGGACACATTATATAGCTCTCCCTGACTTAGAACTCACAGTGATTCCCCCTTCCTCTGCCTTCTGAGTGCTGGCATCTGATTTCCTACTCTGACAGTAGTTAGAACTCTTTTAAAGAGGAAGTTTTCAGTCCAACATCATGGCTCATGCCTATAATCACTGTACTGAAGAAAGAGTGTGGGGGATCTTGGTCTTGAGGCTAGCCTGGACTACATAGTGAGGCTGTCACCATGTTGTTGTACAAACAACAACAACAACAAAAAACAGTGTGTGTGTGTGTGATATTAGTTGATTTCCCAAAATACAAGATAAGATCTTATCAAATCTTTTATATAAAAAAAATTATTTTTATTTTATGTATATGGTCCTTTGTCTGCATGTATGCCCACACACCTCTTGTGTGCCAGGTACTCTTGGATGCCAGAGGAGGGCATCTGATCCCTGTCCTGAGTTTACCGATGGTTGTGAGCCTCTATGAGGGTGCTGGGAAACAAACCCTAGTCCTTTGGAAAAAGCAGTCAATGCTCTTAAAGGCAGAGCCATCTCTCCAGCCCCATGATTTATCAATTTTATAATCACGGACTGGAGTCTGGGCAACCATCAAAGGTTAAGTCATGAGTGTTTTAGAAGGTTTTATGCTTTAACCAGCTGCAGTCGTTTTTTATGTCTAAATTGTCTGATGCTGAGCCAGTGGCAGCTTTCAGTTGGACTCCATTACTCTTCCAGTTCTAGCCCGTGTTCTCTGGCATGGGCTGGACCAATTTCATCCCTTACATTTCCATTTCAGGATGACGCATCTAGTACTATTCCTTTTGTAGAGAATAAAAGCCTTGCTGGCCGTCTCAGGGGTCATGTGTAAACACCACGTGGTGTTAATATTGTTCTTTGCTGTGAAATCTACAAGGTACGAAACATTTTCTAACTTGTACTTTGACTATAAATTTTTAAAATTTAGGTAAATATTTTTTGTTTGTTTTGGGCAGTTTTGCTTTATTTTCTCATTCTTAGACTTAGTTTGATTTTTTTCTTTGAAAATGTGTATCTATCCCAGTATATTGCAAACAGCAATAGAGTGGCCATGAATGTCAAGGTTCTTTTGTTTGTTGTGTACAGTTAAAAGCACTTTATGAAGTCGTGTGCAAGTTAGGACATAGCCACATAACTATGTAAGTTACATATGAAAAGACATCAAGGCATATAAAGAATAAACTATTGTTTAAAGAAAAAGTGGATCTGTGAAAGCATAGAAATCTGAATTTGAATCCCAGAGCCCACAAACAAAGCCCAGCATGTCTTTAATCCCAGGACTCAGGAGGAAGAGGCAGTCCGTATCTCTATGAGTTTGGGGCGCACATGAGCTAGAGTGCGTTCCAGGACAGCCAGAGCTACAGAGAGAACCCTGCCTAGTGATGGTGGTGGTCAGGGGGGTGGGGAGGGGCAAGCCAGCCCAGCATACGGATGCATACCTGGGGAGGCAGAAGGAGGCCTTGACGGTGGTCTGCCTAGCTCAACCATTGAACTCCAAATTCAGTGAGAACTGACTCGAAAATATGTAGAAAAGGATTGAAGAAGACACTTGATGTCACTCTCAGAACTACGTATGACTAGCAGGGCATGCACGCACGTGCGCGCGCACACACACACCCCATCGCCCCCCCCCGCCCCCCTCCACAGACACACATGCGCCTGCAGACAAGATGCCCAGATTGTGTTCGCCCCATTCCTCATTAAAACTTGACTGGAACTCATAGACGCTACTAGAGATTCAACCCTTCATGCTAAAGTCTCATTTCAGTGTGTGACAAGTTTTCACTGCTAGTTGTGAGGCCGTAGTGATTAGCAAACCAAGGGTCTCTTTGATGACTGGAATAAAGCCTAGTTGCTGGTACCTTTTACTTGGGGAGGGGCACATGAAAACTGGCTAGTCCGTCACTACTACTAATGATCTCTCCATCAAAAAAGAAGGAAGAGTCCAGTTTTCTTCCCCAGATATAAAAACCAGCTCTAGCCTACAATTCTTGCATTTTTTTGTCTGAAGTTGGTTCACAGATATTCATTGTCACTCAGTTCAGGTACTTAGGTGTAAACAAAACAAAACAAAACAAAAAATCCTAGCTCATACCATTTTATAATTTACTGACCTGGCGAAAGAGTCCTAACCTGGGGATAAGGAGCCCTTGTTCCTCAAAATAAATCCTTCGGTCCTTTCCAAACGGGGAGCACTGAACTCATTATTGAGCCTACATTAATACTTGTTCTGTAAGAATTGTGCTGATGGTCTTAGTGTGGGGAAATGTCATGGATGCCCTCCGATCCTGAGAAACTATGAGTGAGCAGGGATTTGGAAAACAAAATCATGTTTCCAACTAGTTTAGTTTGTGATGTGACTTTTTACTTTTGCCCAGATGTCTTGCTTTTAATGGCTGTTGCTTTTAAGGCCTCAGTAGGGGTCAGAGTCCCACAGTTTCTAGTACATTCTGATCGTCTCAAGAGCAGGGATTGTTTCAGGATGTTCTTAAGTTTGTAATGAGCTTCCAAATATCTGTGTTCATATAGTTCACAAAATTCCCACAGCCGCTATGGTAAAGGAGGAGTGGTTCTTGGGCTGCTTCTTTCTGTTTGAGCTTTGCAACTGAAGTGAGGAACCAAGGACAGTACTTGAGGAGCCTTTTTGTATCTGGTCACTTCCAAAAGGCTCTGACCATGGTTGAAACCATCCCTGTACTCCTTCTTTTTGTAATGGAGCACTGTGGGCAGACACTCTATTATGTTGTCAAAGGGGTTTTTTTTTGGGGGGGGGTGGGCGTTGGAGGGAGAACATATTTGAAAACTTTAGATGAGGTTCGAAGGATTTACTTACAACCATAGAATCTTTTGAAAACAACCGAAACTCTTAACTATTTCCTCTCCTTGGGAGACTTACGAAAGTTCTCTTCCTGGTTTTAAAGGGATTCAGTTATAACATCTTAAAAACTAAAGACATGACTCTCTTAGAAGATAAGGAATGAAAGCTAAGGGGGAAGGGGAAGGGGAGGGTGTTCCCCTTCAAAAGGCATGTGATAATAAAACCAAATCCTGTTTTAAAAAATGCCTTTAATCCCAGCACTCTGATGTCAGAGGCTTGTGGAGCTCTGTGAGTTTGAGGCCAGCCTGGTGTACATAGTGAGTTCCAGGACAGCCAGGGTTATATATAAAGACCTTGCCTTCAAAACAAAACAAAACAAAAAAAGAAAAGAAAGAAAACAGATTAGTGTGTAGGAGAGCCTGTTTAAAAAGAAAGTTAAAGATTTAACAATACTCATAAATATTATAAAAATACTTAATTTTATAAATATTATAAAAATACCTTTAAAAAATATTGCTAAGCATGGAAACTTGCTTTTATCCATTTTATCCATTGCCTTTTTCAGAAACTGGCTACATTTGTTACGGTGGGAAGCAGTGTTTCTTTAAGTATGAAAGCCCCTCCATTCCTTGCATCGGTGTGCTAGTCACCTGGAGCTGACAGGTGGATGCAAGGGAATTGGACTCCTGTGTCTGATGAATAACACCTGAGGTTATCCTCTCTCTGTCTCTCCTGACTCCCCCCCCCTCCCTCTCTCTGGCTCTGTCTCTCTCTGTCTCTGTGTCTCTCTGTTCTCTCTCTCTCTTACACACACACACACACTGAAGGACAATTCTTTAGGTTCTAGCTTTTGAGGCAAGCATTGAAAAAGCTCAGCTAGGATCTGTATTAGTTAGATAGGAAGGCTGAGATAAAGACATGCCCTGCCCGAGGTCTGAGAGCCAGGTCTCTGCATCTCTCCTAAGACACTACTCAGTGAAGGGGTGGTCCTAGTTTAAAACACTCCCCTTGGGTGCCAACTTCCTATTCAGACCAGCTTGAATCCAAATCCATTTCAGCTGTGTGACCTGACACGGTGCCTTACAGTTTCATCTTCAATGTGAAGAATGAAATCAAGATGTCTCTATAACACCGTTGTGTGCGTCATGTCAATAGAGAAGGTGAAGACAGTACAATGTTTCTTTCTCCAGAAATGAAACATGATTATGAGGAGGCTTCTGCATTAAATACACGGCCATTTGGGCTTGTGTTTCTGCTCTGCTAGGGAAGAGTCTCTCTTTAGAAACTCAACCGAAGCCAAAAGGGTGACGGGGTTCAAGCCTTTAATCCCAGCACTCTGAAGACAGAAGCAAGCCAAGTGATCTCTGTGAGTTCCAGGCCAGTCTGATCTACAAAATGAGTTTCAGGACAGCCAGGGCTACACAGAGAAACCCTGTCTCAAAACCAAAACGAAACCAAAAGCAAACAAACGAAACTTCAACTGAAGTCAGAATTTGGTTATAAAGCGTAGCAGTCTCTAACACCACTGGTGAACTATAACTAACTACTGGAGACACTGAAGAGAATCTGGAATAAAGGAAAATAACCCTTAAAGGGAAAAAGCCCCTAGCTAATTTACTTGCACTTTTCCCAGCACCCCACCCCCTTTTACCTTACATTTCCCCACAGATCCTCCAGGTAGAATCTGGGTCTGCTAACCGCTTGAGAGGTCTCTCTGCCTGGACTGTGGGGCAAATGTATTCCAGGGCTGTGTCATTAGCCAAGAGGCTGTGGGTTAGCCTGGATCCTCGAGGGGCAGTAGCAAGACAGTTTCTTTCTCTGCTTGCTGCTTTTTGTTGGTTTGTCTGTCTTTCACTAGTGACCAGTGTGCCCTAGCAGATCAAAGCAAGGCAGGGTTCCAGGACCGGTTTGCTCCTGTGTAGCCAGCAGCTTTTTATTACTTTATGGACAAGTACAAGAAAAACAATGGCAGAAGTTTGGCACAAGGAAAGATCTGTCTTCCTTGCAGAAGGCCACACAATACATAAACTAGTCCAGAACAAAATGTATTTCCTGCTCAATTGGACAAGTTTGAAAGTAGTGTTTGCCCTGTGACGCAGAAAAAGGATCTTAAGAGGTATGGAGATTTTGAACTTTTTTTGGGGGGGCGGGGGTTGAGACAGGATTTCTCTGTGTAGCCCAGGCTGTCCCGGAACTCACTCTGCAGACCAGACTGGCCTTGAACTCAAAAATCCACCTGCCTCTGCCTCCCAAGTGCTAGGATTAAAGGCGTGCATCACCACCGCCCGGCAATTTTGAGCTATTGAAATTAGACACAGGCTAAATCCTCTGTGATGTATTTTTCTCTTCAAACATACATATTGGATTCCATATTGTCTGTTTTCACACCTGCTTTACACAGCTAATGAATATAGTTGAGTTACACACTAACCCTATTCATCTCAAGTGTGATGGACTTACTGTGACTTTTGTGAAATATAATAAAATTTAATCTCTTTTTAATTTACAGATAATAGGACTTCCTCCATCTCTGGCAAGAGAAATTAAAAGGAAAACAGATGTGCAATATTTTTAACTAAAAATACTTGGGACTTCAATTAGAATGGAAAGAGAATGTCAAATAATGGAGTCTTAATGTGGCAACTAAACAACTGTATGAAAAGATTTAAGAGGGCCAACTGAGCCACTGCCACAGGAAAGTATTTCTGGGCTGGGAATATAGCTTAGTTGGTAGGATGAATGCTTGAAAACCCGGGCCTAACCCCATTAGTCTCAGCACCACAGAAACCAGGAATCCTAGTGCACAGCCACCTGTCGTCCCAGCAATCAGCAGGTAGAAGCAAAAAGACCATGAGCTCAAGGTCATTTGCAGCTGAATCATGAGTCCCAGGCCAACCTCCCCCAGCGTGTGTGTGTGTGTGTGTGTGTGTGTGTG
>NW_022196910.1:35569406-35585932 GCF_008632895.1 Mastomys coucha
GCATGGTGGTGCAGGCTTTAAACCCCAGACAGAGGCAGGCAGACTTCTATGAGTTCTAGGACAGCTTGCCTGGAACTAGGGAATTCCAGGCCAGTCATGGCTACTTAGTGAGACCCTGCCTCAAGAGGGAGGGGAAGGAGGAAGAGAGGAAAGGCGGGGGAAGGCTGACAGACATTCAAACAGGAAGGAAAAAAGGAAGGGAAGGAAGAAGAGAGGGAGGAAGGGGAGAAGGTAGGTTCAAAGAAAAAGGCTAACCTTTAAATCAGGACATGCTTTCCAGAAATGAAGCCATAGCATCCTTTCTCACATCCTACCTTTTCTGTCGACTCCAGAACTACTAGGTGAGGGAAAGGGCAGGGCAGGGCAGGATGAGCAATGGGGAATAGCTATGAGTTCCACACCTGGTTCATTTTCATTAGAAAACCTGCAGTATCCATTATTAATTTTGCTTATTTTATTTTATTTTATTTTATTTTTGGTTTTTCAAGACATTATAAATTTTGCAATGCTGCTTTCCATACCCATGACTCTTATTTCTTTATCTACAAAAGGGTATTAAATACCTGTAAGGTCCTTAATAAACGCTTATTAATCATTTGAACTAGTCACTCGGATATACCAACTAATATTTTTTGGATTGAAGGACTAAGAGGTTTGTCCTTTTAACACAATTCAGCAATGTCTTATGCACCTAGAATTTGAAAATCATTCATTTAAACTCTACTGTCTTGGGGGAGGACACCAAGTTAGAGATCCAAAGCAATGTTTAAGTGGATGCCTAGATCTGTCTACAGTAAGTTTAAGTAATTAGTGACAGGCATAGTGAGAACAAGCCCAGAGCTCCAAAGAAGACTTACAGGTCCGTCAGGGCTAAGAGACTTTTAGATGACTGGAGAGTGTCTGTGATGTGGTAGATAGAGATTTACCTGGGGCTTTCTTAGAGGACTCTGCCCACACTAGTCAAGCCCTATTGCTCTGTGGCACACCCTGCAACCCTCCAGGCTGCCTTTGGTACATTTCTTCCTAATGTGAAAGGACTGTGTCTACATTGTCTCTAACCAGTCAGCTATTACTTTCTTTAAATGACTAGACTTTCCTTTTTAATTTGTGTGTGTATGCACTTGAGAATGCACACATGTGTATGTGCGTGTGTATGTGCATTCATGTGTGTGTACACGTGTATGTGTTTCTTTGACAAGTTTTGCCCCACTGATGGAGTTCTTATCCCTGCCTCTTCCCTATTTATAAGTCAACTGATGTCTTTTTCTTATATCAGTTTTGTAATGCTGGCTATAAAAATATTTCACAAAGATAAGGCTTTATTCTAAATTCATCCCATCCCTTGCACTTACATCCTGAAACTCTCAAGAGTGACATTCACTTTCTTTTTTTTTTCTAAGTATTTTTTTATTAGATATTTTCTTTTTTTTTTTACATTTCAAATGTTATCCCCTTTCTTGGTTTCCCCTCTCAAAAAAACCCTTTCCCATCCTCCCTCCCCCTGATTACCAACCTACCCACTCCCACTTCCCTGTTCTGGCATTCACCTATACTGGAGCATCAAGCCTTTAAAGGACCAAGGGCCTCTCCTCCCATTGATGTCCAACAAGGCCATCCTCTGCTACATATGTGGATGGAGCCATGGGTCCCTCTATGTGTACTCATGGTTGGTGGTTTAGTCCCTGGGAGCTCTGGGGGTGGGTACTGATTAGTTCATATTATTGTTCCTCCTATGAGGCTGCAAACCCTTCAGGTCCTTCAGTCCTTACTCTAGCTCCTCCATTGGGGACCCTGTGCTTAGTCCAATGGTTGGCTGTGAGCATCTGCCTCTGCATTTGTCAGGCACTGGAAGAGCCTCTCAGAAGACAGCTGTATCAGGCTCCTGTCAGCAAGCACTTGTTGGAGACAATTCACTTTCTAAGCCATGCAGCAGACGTTTATGTCGTTAATGCTCATTGAATCAGTAGGTTTGTCTAGTTGTGGTTTATCCAGGCGTTGCTTTTTGCTTTTTGTTTTTGACCATGGTCCCCATACCCCGACCCTGCCCCACTTTAAAAAAAAAAGAAAAGAAAACTGTTTTATTGTTTCTCAAGCATGAATAGACACAAAGAGGCAGAGCTAGTTTAAAAAAGAAAAGCATGAGTATCCAGAAACTAAAGGATGATGGAATGAGGCCCAGTTCTGAGAACTGTATTGATCCCAGTGACGGTGTCGCAGCAGATCTTGTTAGCCACAGTGTACACTAATGACCCGGTGTGGTTAGGATCCCCATCAGAGACTTGCCCTCTCTTCTTGTCACTGATACGCTGTGAAACTTGTGCAAGACAATTGATTTATTGTGTAACAGGTAAAATGACTACCTAATTTGGATTCGTGGTTCAGAGGACCAGCGGTAAAGGAATGTAAGGAATTTACTGAATGTGGACAAAGTGTTCTAAATACTAAACAAGGAAGTTTTAAAGGAGGGGGAGGGGAGAGCAGTTGTGCCTTGTCTAGTAAGATATTACATCAGGCAGACCTGGAGTTTGGGTTCTTTTTCTTTCCCCTTTCTGAAATTCTTCCACCATCAGTGAACGTTACGTACTATTTGAAATATTTTATCACTAATGAGTTCTTATTATAAAATTCGGACACAGATTTCTGCTTGTATAACAGTAATATGTAAAAGAGACACAGAATCTGCAAAACAAAGAGAAACTCAGTAAATAATGCTAAAATAGGAATTAACAGTTTTTTTTCCAATTTCCCTTTTGCCTACTGGTGTGTCCAAGAGGTGAATATTTCTGTGCTGCTTATAGAACTCTGATGTATGTATGTGGTTAGGTGTTCTTATGTGTTTAAATTTTGTTTTTTCAGCCAAAAGAAATAGGTCTGTTTAAAAAACAAAACCAGAGGTTAAGATGAAATAGAAATGTTTTGAATTTTCAGGAAGAATTCTGTCATGGTATAGCATAGCAAACATAAACCCTGGCAGAAAGAACACAAAGGGTTAAATTTTATCGTGTGTGTGTGTGTGTGTGTGTGTGTGTGTGTGTGTGTGTGTGTGTGTGTGTGTGTTTGTACCCACATGCCTTAGTGTGTCTGTGGAGGTCAGAGGACTCTGAATCTATTCTCCAATGTCACCTGTAGGCCAGAAAATCTAAGTGAGGTTGCCATCTATGTCTGTGAGCCAGCACCTCTAACCACAGAGCCCTATTACTGGCCCAAGTGCTTAAATTTTAAATCACCCCTACAATACTATCATATTGAAGATTTGATTCATGGTTAAGGGACTCCTATTTCCTTTTCTTGTACCCCTACTTCCTAATATAAAAATGGTCATGATAGTATCTCCCTCGTAATTTATAATATTTATAATATAAATGAATGAATGCATGAATGAATTCAGGTGCATCTGCTGTCTGCTTTTCCTAGTAGAAGAATTGATGTTTATACTTAAAAGATGGTCATCTTTCCTAAGTTATGACTTGGGCCGGTTGTTTCCAGTCTTGCTTGAAAAAAAATTTTTTTTTTTTTTTTTTGGCATTCCTTCTTCCTTCTTTGGTCTATAATCTCATTCTGTGACCCCATCATGGATTCCAGTAGATCAGGCATTTGTGACTAAAGGAAGTCAGTAAATTAAACTTGATTTAGAATGGAGTTCAGAGGTTGTGTGGCCCACGTTGGTATGAGCTTAGATTTAACTACTTTTCCTTGGTTTAATCCGTGTGGGCAGAAGAGAAACAGGGAAGACAAACAGAAACAGCGGCTATTCTCGTAAAATGACATGCACACTTAAGGCCAAACTTAAATTATTCTTTATTTCTCCAGTCATCTGAGCTAGTGTTTGTTTTTCTAAATTTCCCAAACCAAGATCTCTAGGCTTTAAGATGCTTCTGAGACAAGACACAGTACTTAATACAGTTCATGTTTTCAAATCTCTTCCAGGGCCTTAGAAATGGGTAGCCTCAATTTCTCAGAAACGTTATCAACCAGGGAAGAAAATGAACATTCAAATGCTGATGTTGAGTTCACATGATGGAGTCCCAGTCTTGAGTTTTCACGCATTCGCAGGAATGCGGAGGACTGCAGGAATACCCAACATCCTGGGGTTTCTTTAAGCTGAGCTTTTCTTCCCAGCACTTAATTGCATCACGTGACACGTGAAGCTGCAGCAGACTTAACCAAGGTACACAGAGTCCAGGAAATCCCCTTTCCGAGTTGGCTGCAGATATTTGAGTAAGATGGGAAATTGGTCAAAGTTGCTGGGCAAAGAGGAAGCCATCAGAGAGATCCTTCGCTTAAAGGTTATGGGACCCTAGTGACACTGTTCCTGAAGGGAATTTCCTCTACTGGGTTCTTACAAAGGAGACTCGCTCCCAAGTCTGGCAGTAACATCTGTTCCTGAAGACAATTGAATTTCTTCTAGAAGTCAGTGTTTTATTCTCTGACTAGAGCAGTGCTTCCCAACCTTCTTGATGCCTCTAAACCTTTTAATACAGTTCCTCTCGTTGTGGTGAACCCCTCCCCCCCACACACACACCATAAAGTTATTTTGTTGCTACTTTGTAACTGTAATTTTGCTAGTGTGATGAACTGACAAGTAGATATCTGATATGCAGGATATCTGACACGCAACCCCTGTGGGGAGGAGACCCGCAGGTTGAGAAACACTGGACTAGTTAGGGCAAACTTAAAGCTTTCATTTAAAAGAGAAACGTTTCTTCACGTTACTTTTAACTTAGTCTATGTTGACCAACAGATTAAAAGACTCAATTAAGGTGCTAAAAGTGAAGTTTTTATAACACAGAAATTTACCAATGTTTGACATAGAGTTGGTTTGGACAACCCTGTCTCCCACCCAGTTGCCGGAGATCCCTGGAATCTTTGTCGAGTGAGTTTTCCAAGGTGACAAAATGACTTCATACTGATCCTCATTGCTTCAGCTTTAGTCACTCAAAGAGCAGCAGGTGAATCACGGAACTAGCAAATTCTCCAGAAGCAAATCCCATTAGCAGAGATCTTTAAAAAGTGTTTAAGTGGGTCTGGTTGCTGGAGCGATACTTAAGTATTTTTAAGAAATTATTTTGTGTAACTTCTACGACACGTAAAATGATTATAGGCACCCATGCAGATACTGGTTTAAAGCAAGCAAATCAAAATCAGGAATGTCCAAATAGTTACAAGTCATGTCAAAAGTTGAAGTTGCTTAGGTGTTAGAGTGAAGGGCATTCTGACAGAAATGGAATTTCACGTCATCCTGCTGTGGAATCTAAGAAGCTACTATTTTGTTTGTTCAATTTCAATTATCTCAGATAATCAGTTACTGTTTTGAAATCAAAGCTTTTAGGAAAAAAAATGTTAATTTGTCACCTCAGGCGTTACTGGTGTGAATTTCAAGAAAACTAATAGGAAAAGGGCTTGATAAAACAGCTAGCCAGCCACATTCTAACCAGTGACTTTCTATAACAAACTCGGACCTATGCGGATGCCTTAAATCTCTCGTGAAATAGATGCTTGGGCATTTGAAATTAGATGTGATACTGCTGCTACTTTTAAAGGGATGGTAATTAAAACTTAATAATGCTACATTTTTTAAAAATTAAGAGTAATAAAAAAATTAAACTAAAATCATTTAAAGGATGATATGTCTGGTATAATTAACTCCTAAGCACCGTCCATTTCTCCGACTTGCTTCTGCTGCTCTGCTTCTCACATCTCATAGGTCATGGTTGCAGGAAGAGACCTGCGTTTCGCTTCACTTTCTGAGCTCTTCAGGTTGCCCTAGGTTTCCTTTAAGCTGCATTTCTAGGATGCTTCTGCCACCTTGTGCTGCTTCAAATCCACTGCAGTGATCATCAAACATAACAGGTAACGTATGTGTACGTGTGCGTGTGTATGTGTGTGTGTGTGTGTTCTGGTGTGTGTATATGTGAGATCTGATGTGTATATGGGAAAGAGAGAGGAGGGGGGATCTGTTGTGTGTTGGGGGAGAGAAATGTGTGTGTGTGTGTGTGTGTATGGAGTCTTGTGTGTATGTATGTGAAGTATGTATGTGTGTGTATGTGAGAGAAAGAGATCTTGTGTCTGTGTGAGAAAGTGAAATGTGTGTGTGTATGTGAAAGAAAGAGAGATCTGGTGTGTTTGTGTGTGTCTGTGTGTCTATCTGTCTATGTGTGTCTGTGTGTGTCTGTGTCTGTGTGTTTGTGTGTGATCTTTCCAGAGATGAGGGCTTCTTTTCACTTCCTTAGATCAGTATGAGAATTTTATTTTACCATTAAAAGCTGCAACCTAACAAAGAAGAGTAAAGAGTTAGTGCTTAATACCTCCGTGGCTGGCACGCACCTGGATACCTTCTCTCCTTGCCTACTTTTGAACCTTCTTTCTGCAGAGAATCCTGGAAAACATTTGTGCCTGGAAAGCCTCCGTAGCTTTCGGGATGGGCTTCTTTAAATTGAAAGGCCTGCTGTGTTTACACAAGCTGCTTTTCACTGTCCATGTTATCATTCCAGACAACATTCCATTGGGGCAGTGCTTGGAGCAGTTTCTATGGTCTGCTGCCTTGGAGTTATGTTGAGTTCTAGAAAGGGGAGCCTTTACCTGGAACTCTGGCCTCCCCTGGCTTGACAGTAAACTCGCTTGGTTTGCTGACTTGTCCGAGATGCTCTTGGACCTTTAAGGAATCAATTCACCCGCCTCTGACTTTGAAATGGTATTTAAGGAACCTTGGATGCAAATCATCTCTATTGTTTCCAGGACGATAGTGACACGGCCACTCCTAGCATGCTAAAATGTTGAAAATTCCAGGTCAGTGCTAGTTACTCTTCCGCATAAGGCTCACATTGAAGTAATCCAGTCACGACCGTAGAATTAGTATCTTAGTGGCCTGAATGGTGTGGAGCTGTTTCTTGATGCCTAATGAGGGGTTTTGATATATAAGACCACATACTATTCTCAGCACAAAGCTGTGCTTTGTGGTCCTCACTTCACATTCGAGGAAACTGAGACCAGAGGTAAAGCTCAGCAGTGTGAAGGCAGGAACTTGAACTTACGTGTTTCTGACCCTCAAATTTATAATCACTTTAATACATCTATCTTCCTCGGTGGCCAATGTTGAGGCTTGTTATCATGCTGGTCTGATAATCGATCTTGGGTGTAGAGAGAACTGAATTTAAAGTCTGGGCCAAAACCTGGACTAGGGCATGTTGGAGAACTTGCCTGAAGTCAGGACCACCTCCTGACGAAAGTACATCACTCTTCCTGGTGGAGCCTAGTGCTGCTGTGGTTGGCAGGGAAGGCAGGGAGCTTGGAAGCACTTCTCCAGCCTCCCAGTTTTTCCTGTTCTGGGGGTTGGGGGGAGGGAAACCAGTTCTGACATAGTACAATAACCTCCATGCTCCAATCTGCTTTCCACTCTGCCTTTGAAACAGCCTTTCAGAAGACTAAATATGATCTTGTCATTCTCCTTCTTTCACAGGGCCTGACTCTATCAGCAGTTTTCATTCCCTAGCTTCACCTCTGTGCGTGGAGCATTGCAAACCCAGCTTCCACCCATTAGGATTAAATACTATATCCCTCAAACAGATGGAAGGGACCAGTATGGACTGGATACTCCCAAGACCAAGTTCTTAGCACAGAGATTTATTTTTGCCCCTGAGGGACAGAGGGGGAGGGAGTAAAAAGACAAAGACAGGAAATAGAAGACTAGGGAGAACAAGGGAGAAGAGACAGGGGGTTTTGTCCCAGAGTGACAAAGGACTGCCTCTGGCTACACAGGAGACAGACATGGCCCATAGGCATATGACAGTTAATGAAGGTAAAAGAGGAAACCCTCTGTTAGGATGAGGTATTTAATTTTAATTGGTCATGTTAATTAGGTGAGCCAAACGGGGCTTTTGATTGGTAGACTTCAATACTTTGATAGTTAGACCTTGGTAGTCAGCCTCAGGAGGAGAAAGTGGCCAAATAAGGGAATAGGCCTTGGTGGCTAGCTTCAGGACTGTAATCTAACAGTGTTTAGCAAGGCAGAGGGAATAGGGCAGAAGGTCAAGAGCTGCCAGCACCATATTTGCCAGGCTTGGGCTGGCTAGAGTCCCTTCATGGACAAAGTACCCTAGCCCACTGTCCCATACCCCTGCACTAAGTACACCCCACTCGTTCCTAAGAGCGGATCCCTTCTTCCTTCTCCGTCTCTCTTGCCATTCATGCTTAAAGTCTCTTCTTTTCAGAACACTTTCTGAGTTTCTTTCTCTAGCTCAGCTGTGCAGAACAACATTCTGTTCTAATAACACTAATCACATGAGAGAGAATTACCTTGTTTTATTGAGTACCAGTTTATCTTAGTCCCCCTTTCAAAAGATATAATTCAGGGTTTTTTTTTTTTTTTAGTATATTGAAAAGGTTGTGCTGTCATCAAATATAATTTCAGAACACTTTTTATCAAGCCCCAAATCATATATCCATTGACATTCCTTGCTCATTATTTTTCTCCCAACTATATAATAACTACTGATTTACTTTTATCTGTGCTTTTGTCTTGTCTAGGCATTAATATAAAGAGAATCATACATTATTTGTGAATCTGTCTGTCTTAATCAGGGTTCTCTAGAGTCATAGAACTTGTGGAATGTCTCTATGTATGAAAGGAATTTATTATGATGACTTACAATCTGTAGTCCATCTAACCCAACAATGGACAGCTTCAGGCTCTGCTTGGGCCCAATCACATATATACCACTTCCATTTGGTAATAGACTGCTACTGTGCACATCCTACTTTATGACTTGGTGGGTCTGATAACACCCAACTCATGATGGCAGTTCAGATCACATGGTAACTTTGTCATCCTATTGTCAAATGTTCAGTTTTCACTAAGACCCAATAGCAAGCCAAGAGCTGTTTTTCAAAAGGAGAATAGTTGTCTGCAGATGATGGTAGAGCTTTGCTCCAAATCCCAAAGGTCTCCTGTGACTCACCTACAGGGGCCTGCCCAGGCTCCAGCCAGCATCTCTATCTGTCACTGATACCTCAAGTAAAATTGGGTCTGCTGGATCATATGGTCCAAGTGGAAGAGCAGCCTGCACAGTAGCCTGGACCTGTTGAAGAGCCTTCTCCTGTTTCAGGCCCCACACAAAGCTAGCAGCTTTCCAAGTCACTTGGTAAATGGGCCTGAGTAACACACCCAAGTGAGGAATGTGCTGTCTCCAGAATCCAAAGAGACCCACTAAACGTTGAGCATCTTTCTTGGTAGTGGGAGGGGCCAGGTGCAATAACTTATCTTTCACCTTAGAAGGAATATCTAGGCATACTCCATACCAATGTACTCCTAAGAATTTCACTTGTGACCTTCCTCCAGCTGAGAGCTGGTTCTGTCAGATCCTGCCTTGCCACAAATAGCCACGCCTTTCTCCAAGTTCCTGTCATGCTGGAAGTCCCGCCTCCAGAGACTAAAGATGAAGCTGCTGACTCGGCCATGGGTTGCTGCCGAACTGTGGGAGGGGTTTTCCCTCTACCTACCTGATTGTAACAAAGAGAGTTGAATAATGATGGCAGACTGAAAGCATACCATGCCTCGGTCTCATTTTTTTAAACCCCTTCCTGAATTCCAGTTCCCTTAAATTTTCAGGCTCTGACTCCCATTCCAGAAGACCCATTTGTGTGTGTGGCTGCAGGCAGCTACATAGACAGTCCTTAAATTCTGGATAGATTTATTTCTCATTCTTTGATACTTGTGTGTGTTACCAATGAGTCTAAAGTGGTTGCTACTGCCTGCTCACCTCATCCAATCAACATAATGTCATCAATATATTGCATCAATGTGCTATTTTGTGGAAGAGATAAAATCACTTCTAAGTTATACACAGGGCAGGAGAGTTAATATATCCTTAAGACAAAACTGTAAAGGTATACTACTAGCCTTGCCAACAGAAAGCAAATTGCTTCTGGTGGTCCTTATGGACAGGTACTGAGAAGACGGCATTTGCTAGATCAATAACTGCATACCAGGTACTTGGAGATGTGTTAATTTGCTTAAGTAATGAAGCTACACCTGGCACAGCAGCTGCAATCGAGTTCCTACCTGATTTAGTTTTTGATAGTCAACTGTCATTGTCCATGATCCATCTGTCTTCTGCACTGGCCAGATAGGAGAGATGTGGTGGGAATCACCACCCCTGCATCTTTCAATTCCTTGATGGTGGCAGTAATTTCTGCAGTTCTTCCAGGAATACAATTCACTATTTTCTTTGGCAGAGGCAACTCTAAAGGCTTCCATTTAGCCTTTCCAATCATAACAGCCTTCACTCCACAGGTCAGGGAATCAATGTGAGAATGCTGCCAACCTCTTAAGTATATCTATCCCAATTATACATTCTGGAACTGGGGAAATGACCACAGGATGTGTCCCCCCAAGCTGGACCTACTATGAATTGGACACCAGCCAAAACTCCATTAATCACCTGGCCTCCATAAGCCTTGACTTTAAGTGGAGGGCCACAATGTTTCTTGGGATCTCCTGGGATCAGCGTCCATTCAGAACCAGTATCCAACAGACCCCGGAAAGTCTGATTATTTCCTTTCCCCCAATGTGCAGTCACCCTTGTAAAAGGACATAGGTCCCTCTGGGGGAAGAACTGGAGAAAGGCTAACAGCAAAACTTTTAGGTGTCTTATCAAGATTCTTCCTCAGGGGAACCTGGCCACTCCTTCATTCAATGCATTCTGGGTCTGCAAACTGGCTCAAATCTAGAAATTGATTCACTAGCTAAGATTGCTTTTTACCACGATCTCATGTAGCCTTTCTTTCATTTGTTTGAGAATTCTTCTGCTTATACAGATCAAATAGATATGTAGTAGGATTCTTATCTATTTCATGCCTGGAAACACCATGACTGATTAACTAGTACCAACGGTCCCAATGAGTCATGCCATTATAAATTTCACCTCTCCTGTGTTGACCATTACCGGCTAGGTCATCATAAACATTTTTGTTTATGCTGCCTATTATAACAACTATGACTACCTTGTCTCTGGCAATTCAATGCTGACACCTGGCCCTTGCTATCTTGGGGCCCAATTAAACCCATTGAATTTAATTCATCCAGTTGAGCAACAGCATCTCCAACCCTAAGGTCTGGCACAAGGAAAGGGGCAACAACAAAATTCTTCAAGTGTGCTGGTGCCCCTCTCACCAGCTTGCATTTTACAGAATTTCTGAAGGGCATATCTTCTGGGCCTTCCCATTGTGGAGGATTAGGTTTATACAATGTATCCACTCTAGCATTGCAATTTCCTTAAAATCCCCTCATCAACGCTAAGCCAAGGAATATCAGGCATCTTTTAACTCCTTTTCAGTAGGCCATCTTTTGATAAACACTTCAGCCAACCATTCAAACAAACTTCTGACACCTTTTGTTTTTAACTGTGTGAGTTTCTATATTAAACGTTGAAACTCCACTCAGAGGACCCATGTCAATTAAACTCAGCCTGATCTAGTTTATGTTCCTTCCACCATTATCCCATACCCTTAAAATCCATCCTTATATGTATTCCCCAGACTTCTGCTTGAATGAATTAGCAAACTCATTAAGCTCCTTAGTAAGTGTAGCACATTTCCTTATGGATTACGCTTTCCACCTCGCCTCTAGACGCCTGCTTTGCCTTGAGTCTGGTTTTAGGTTTAGAGGCAACTATGTGGGCCTTCTGAAACATCAGTATTATCTTACCCAGCTTCATCTTTTTTTTTTTTTTTTTTTTTTTTTTTTTTTTTTTTTTTTGGTTTTTCGAGACAGGGTATCTCTGTGTAGCCCTGGCTCTCCTGGAACTCACTCTGTAGACTAAGTTGGCCTTGAACTAGAAATTCGCCAGTCTCTGCCTCCTAAGTGCTGGGTTAAAGGCATATGCCACCACTGCTCGGTTTACCCAGCATTTTCTTCAGAGAAAGTTACGGCTGGTTTATTGGACAATGAAGGATTGATTTTTCTCATGTAAAAAAGGCATTATTTCAAAGAGTGGGCCTGAGGGTACTACTTCCCAGGTGAGATAAACCCTTGAGAATCTGAGGATTCAAAGTTCTCAGCTTCAACAATGTCCTCCCACACATCTCCATCCCAAGTTATAGGATTCCATTCTTTGCCAATTAATGTCCTTACTTTAACAGCTGTCACCCTCTGAGGCTGAGACTTGAATTTTCAATATAATTCAGCCAACCTTATAAAGAGGGCTTCAGTTTGATTTTCTACAACTCAAGCTCTATGGCTGCTGGAGAGAAGATTCTCTTCAAGGGCACACTTAGAAACCTTTAGACTTGCATCTGGAGCCAATGCATTTTTTTTTTATCATACAGCTCATTCTTTTCCTTTATCAATTTGTCCAGCGATCCTAAGAGCAACAAGCCAGCAAAATCATTTTTCTTATTTTCCATCAAATTGTAGAAACTTTCATATACTGGGTCAACTCACAACTGATAGGTCAAGATCATCAAAGGTATTTGCTTCTTTAAGTTTGAAATACAGTTTCTACCATGGGCCTTCCATACTCTCCCAGCTCCCAGGAGCAGAGCGTCTAGAGAGGTTTCAGTAGTTGAAGGTGCTGGTAAATTATTAAACCAATTCCAGAATCTTCAGCAAATGCTACTGGCATGCACCACCACAATTGGCCGATTCCAGAATCTTAAAAGATTCATCTTTATATTTCTGCTTGTCTAGAATCAAACCTGGTACCAACTTCTGACTTATTCAGGGTTCTCTAGAGTCACAGAACATATGGAATGTCTCTCTATAGTAAAGGAATTTATTGTAATGACTTACAGTCTGTAGTCCAACCAACTCAACCATGGACAACTATGAACGGGAAGTCTAAGAATCCAGTAGTTGCTCAGTCCCATGAGTCCTTCTGGTCTTCTGTAGAAGTAGGTTCCAACAAATGTGCTGGCAAGTAAGTGCAAGCAGGCGAAGAAGAGTGAGTCTCCTTTCTTTCGATGTCCTTATGTAGGCCTCCAGCAGAAGGTGTGGCCCAGATTAAGGTGTGGATCACTACACCTGGATCTGGGACTTGCTTTGTCCCAGGCTCACCTTGAACTCAGAGATCTGCTTGTCTCAGGGTTCTGGTATCAAAGGCATGTACCTTGCTTGGGCCTAAGCTTTTCAAAGCCACTATACCTCAAGATCTCCATGTCAAGGTCCAGGTCAGAAACCTGTGTCTTCCAGCCTCAAGATCTGGATCACAGGTGTGAGCCCTCCATTTCTGGATTGTAGTTCACTCCAGATGTAGTCAAGTTGACAACCAGGAACAACCGTCATATTGTGTGATTTTTTTTCACAAGGCATGTTCTTGGGTTAACCCATGCCAACATACATATGAAGCATGTTTTTCTTTATCACTTGGTAAGATTTTGGGGTTGCTTCAACATTGAGGCTGAGCAACATTTCCTTGAATATGCATGCACTAGTTACTATGTAATAAACTTGCTTCTGTTCTGTTAGGGTGGAATTACTATATGGGGACACTACTGCTTTCTGAGGAACTTTCCTGACAATTTACCTCAGCAGATCAGGGAGGGTTCTCAATTTTTTTCCATCCTCACCAATACCTTCCTTTTTCCCTCCTTCCCTCCTCCTCCTCTGTGCATGAGGAATCGCAATTTACTCAAGTTTTTTTTGTTGTTGTTGGATTGGTGTGTTTCCTTGTAAAGGCAAGAACTCAGCCTGGCTTTCTTTTGCTATGCTAGATCTTGATCATCATGATGCTCGGACACCCGAGGCGTGTTCAGCACATACCTGCAGATTGAGCTTGGAGACCCAAAAGAGTTCCCTGTTTCTTCCCTTCTAGGAGCCCAGGTACTACAGGGGCTGGGGTGGGAAGCTGCATTCTGACTGCCAACCCACACATCCACGAGAGTGCCATGCGACTGTAATAACTGCACCGCCCTGTGGTGTTTAGTAGTCTCACCTGAGAAGCTCCCTGCACGGAGATCAGCAGGATTTCTCTTTTAACCAGCTCCGAATGGGAAGGAAGAGTCTCAAGTCAGCTGGCAGTCTAAGTGGTGTTGGGGTGGGGGTGGGGCTTTCCGTTCTAAATGTGTTTTCTAAGAGCCGGTGAGCACTGCCTAATGAGAAAGCCATTCGTTCTGCGTGAAAGTGGAAGAAACAAAAAATAAATAAAAAAGCAAAACAAAAGTTCCTTTACTGGAAGCAGATGGGCCACATCAATTATTACATTCAGAAGAACACAGAAGAGGCCAACTTGCCATGTACCTGAAACAACCCGGAACAAAGTTCCTACCAGGAGTCCACCTGACCGTTTAGAATCTCTTGCCCGGTTCTGTTTTTATTGTTTTCAGTGTGCAGATCTTGGATTTGTAAAGGTGATGGGAGAGAGGAGAGGTGGTTGTTTTTTTGACTTCCTGGGGCATACCATCTTGTAGACAAAGCAACTGTAACAGAAAGACGCTTGTGGATGCTGTCTTGCTGACAATGCCTCAAGAGGTCAGGAGCAGGTGAATGAGGGCGGTGTCTCCACACTAGAGTCCACCTCCGCCCTTTGTCAACATTTGACTTCAGGTTTTGCTGGGTCAGGAGTAATCTTTCAGAGCCTCCTAACTACACACTTCCATTTTTCTGTTCATTCTCTCTCTCTCTCTCTCTCTCTCTCTCTCTCTCTCTCTCTCTCTCTCTCTCTCTCTCTCTCTCTCTCTCTCTCTCTCTCTCTCTCTCTCTCTCTCTCTCTCTCTCTTTCTCTCTCTGTCTCCCTCCCTCTCTCTCTCCCTCTCTCTCCCTCCCTCCCTTTCTCTCCCTTCCTCTCTCTCCCTCCCTCCCTCCCTCTCTCTTTCTCTCTGTCTCTCCTCCTCTCTCTCTCTGATAGTGCAGCCCAGCCCCAGAAGACTTCTGCACAGTTGTAGAGTTTCAGCGAGGAAACCCATTGTCTATCTCATCTTTTCCCTCATGAGGAAGGTTTGCTGAGTTTCAGTCCCAGCATGACTGATCTCAGCACTGCTTCTGTTGTGGTTTTCCCTTACAGACATAGTATATGTTTGTGACCATGGGAGGGTCATGGATGTCCTATCCTTGGAGAGGAGAGGCTTTTGGGACAGTTCTAGGACAGCACCCCTGACCTTGTGTGAAGGAGGTTAAATGTTATTATATAGCAAGGAAAACAGAAAAGATAGAAAAAAATAACATACTTATCACTGTCCAAATATGGCCTTCTTGAACTCTTGATGCTATTTCAGCACTGTGGGGAAATTCCAGAAATCTCTGCCTACAAATATTTCCCTCACCTTATCTGCCTTTGCTGAGAAACCAAAGATAAGCTTGGTATCAGTAAATACCCGTGTCTGAAGAAGAACAGCTCCAGCCAGGGAGCTCTGTCTGTGACCAGCCCTGCATCCTCCTCATGCCTAATTTCACCTAGGTCTCAGCCATAAATTAGTCTCCAGTGGCTCTTCCTAATGCTTCAACCCTTTAATACATTTCCTCATGTTCTGATGACCCCCATCTACAAAAGTACTTTCGCTGTTGTTTCATAATATAATTTTGCTACTGTTATGAATCGTAATGTAAATATTTTTGGAGATAGAGATTTGGCAAGGGGGTTGTGATCCACAGGCTGAGAACCACTGGTTGAGACAGTTACTCTAGTACTACGGCTTAGGTGGTAAGATGGTGGCCAGCTTCTATACAGGGATGTCAGGTCCCTAAGCCCTAAGTTGAAAAGAAATTCTGTCCCTGGAACCCAAGACTTCTGTCTTTGACTTTCTTGGTCCCACTGAGCCACAAAGACAGACTCAGCAGACCCCAGTTTATACTCATAGTGCCAAGACAAACATCCGTGGCTCTCTGCCCCTCTGTTTGTGTACATGACTAATCTTACAGATTTTGCCCAGCTGAGCTCCTCTGCTTTTGACCAAAGCATACACTGAGAACTTGAATACAGAAATAAAACAGAATCATGTGTAGCTAAGTTGCCCTAGGACACTTAACTTGCCTTTTCTTTGCAAAAAAATTTTAACTCTTCGGGATAGCATTTGAGAGAAATTCCAAAACTCAGGCAGAATTCGAGTTTAAGCTCTGTTATAAAATTAGGCAAGATTGTAAGTGACCAGGAATTTGGACCTGCGTGATCCGTGAGGTTACTGGGATGTGAGTCTGGGTGTATCCAGACTTGGATTGTTTATTTACGCGGAGAATTGAAGGAAGAGTTCAGAAACATCCTGTTACAGGATGTGCGGATGGGCCAGCGTGAGTCTGAGCAGAGAGGAAATCTGGACAGACTAGTATCAGCACTGCCCTCTAGTGGCTGTGTGTAGTTTTAATGAATAAAATACATGGGCACCTTCAATTCTCCAGTTTACCTAAGCAAACTTCCAGATTGTGTAAGGGAAAGACAAAGCGACAGGAGTGTTGACAGAGTATCGGGGAACAAGGAAGGTTAGTAAGGAGTGTTCACACAGGGGATCTGAAGAGACTCAGTGAGCCTGCTCCACCCACAGGACACACAGACAGGCAGGCATGCGCACGTTTGTGTACACACAAACACACACACACACACACA
>NW_022196910.1:35585942-35617252 GCF_008632895.1 Mastomys coucha
ACACACACACACACACACACACACACACAAGTTATTCTAGCTAAACATCTTTATTCAGGCTGGACGTAAGGGCTTTCAGCTCCTTTCCAGCTCTTTCCATTCTTAGGTGAGTCATCTCAGGGCTGAGTTTGGGAGACCCGGCTTGTTTATTGAACTTTCTAACCCTCTCGTGTTTCCTTTAGGGCTTTCTCCTGTCGTTGCACTCAGCTCCCCACAGAAGAGCTGCTAGTGGTCCAGTTCCTCAGGAGCCTGAGGAGCAGCCCGGCTTAGAGTGGCCTTAGCCCTTAGGGAATGTCAGGAATGTTGAGACTGTCTGGCGCTGCCTCTCAGACCCCGCGGGAAAGGAAGTTTTGGATCACAGCTATGCAAGGAGCAATCTTTACCTCTGACCACAGTTACCTAAAGATGTGGAACTGACCTCTGTACCCAAGTGTTGGTGGATGGAATCTCCCCGTACCCCGTCTGTTCACCCGGAAGCAGATGTTCCTGGGAAAGGCTGCATGGCAAACTGTAGATGTGTGAAATGATTTGACATCTCATTCCTTATCCTGAGACTTCAGGGACTGGGAGAGAAAAATGGCTATCTCCTTATGCAAACGTTGCATGCTCTATCTGGTTAGCAAAGAACTTTTGCTAACTTTTTTTTTTTTTAAATAGAAAGGGAAGAAAAAATAGCTAGGGATTGGCTCCCAAGTCTCACCACACAACGGTTGTTCTGGCTCTCCATCCCCAGTCTTAATTTGGTTATATTTGTGTCTGCATTTAACTCACACAAGTGTAAGGACAGCCATCAGTGGAGGTAGAAACTACATCGGAAGCTCAACTGCTTTTGCAACAACCTTTGTGACAACTAGAGTTGCTCAAGAATGATTTCTTTTCTTTCTTTCTTTCTTTCTTCCTTCCTTTCTTTCTTTCTTTCTTTCTTTCTTTCTTTCTTTCTTTCTTCCTTTCTTTCTTTCTTTTAAAGATTTATTTATGCCAGGCGGTGGTGGCGCACACCTTTAATCCCAGCACTTGGGAGGCAGAGGCAGGCAGATTTCTAAATTCGAGGCCAGCCTGGTCTACAAAGTAAGTTCCAGGACAGCCAGGGCTGCACAGAGAAACCCTGTCTTGAAAAATAAAAAAAAAAAAAAAATTTTATTTATTATATATAAATACACTGTAGCTGTCTTCAGACACACTAGAAGAGGGTGTCATATCTCATTACAGATGGTTGTGAGCCACCATGTGCTTGTTAGAATTTGAACTCAGGACCTTCAGAAGAGCAGCCAGTGCTCTTAACCACTAAGCCATCCCCCAGCCCCTGATTTCTTTTCTAAGATGGACTCTGGTAACATGGACTCTGGGGCCCCTGTTCTCAACTCATCCTTTGTTCTACAATGTATCTGGCTTTCGATGGAGACTTACCATAACCCTCAAACACTGCAACCTCATCATAATCGCCACTCTGCCCCTCCTGTTGCCTCCCTACAAACCTCTGTGGAGGGACACTTCTCCTTGTAGTCAGGAAGTGCAAACATTAACGTAAGAGCAGGTTTGTGAGACTATTTGCTTGTATCTGGGTACAAACATGAAAGGGATTTTTTTTCCCCTGTAATTGCTACTAAGTGTATTCTGTCAAAACTCTCTGCCTGCCACCTGCCGTAAGGTTCCCCAGTGGCACCTCAGCTCAGTGCCCCGACTCTCCTCTCTTCAGTTTATTAAACCACACTTGCGAAAATCTTAAGGCTGGCAGTATTCATTTTAAACGTCTAAAGTCAGTTGCTTTCAAAGTCTCTGCCTCCTCCTTCAAGGAGATGGAGGTGATAATCCTTAATATTAACACTCCACCCATCCCCACACCCCCATCCCCACCCCGGCAGCCCTTGCTGTAAGATCTGAAGGCTCTTCCTTGCCCTAGAGAGGCTGCTGTATTCTCTGTAGGTTGTAGCTGCTTATTTCGACAGTGTTGACTACGCGTCTCTGTTTCTCTTGAGTTTTACATAGAAAAATCTTATGTCTTTGTCTTTTTTCCCTCTCCATACAGGGTTTCCCTGTGTAGCCCTTGCTGTCCTGGAACTCACTATGTAGACCAGGCTGGCCTAGAATTCCAGAGATCTGCATGCTTCTGTTTCCCGAGTACTGGGATTAAAGGCATGCGCCCCTGAGCCGGTTCACGTGCTGGCTCTTAGGAGGACAATCCCGCAGATCCTTGATGATGTTGAGTTCCGAGGTGCAGAGTTCTGCTTCGAACCATGATACCCACTTAATTGAAAAGCTTGTTGGCTTAAATCCAGCCACTTTCTACCCTTCTTTGTAGTTGATAAGAGCTATGAGAAACTCCTTGGCTTTTGCTACTCCAGGGAGTACCCAGCCTGTACAGCTGGCACGCCCTCTCCACATTAGCTTGTCTCTCCTGCTCCTTCTGGCTCCTCGAGGATCAGGTGCTGGCTCAGTTCAGAGACGGTTGACTCTTTGCTCTTGAAGTCACTCTTCACTCCACAGCTTGGTGCTGATGGTGGCAAAGCCACATCTCCGTTACATTCTCATCCTGTGGAGGGCCTAGTCCAGTTCTCTCCAAGTAAGAAGAGATTTGAAAGGGACTAAAGCTACTCGGCAATGCACCATCCGTTTTCTCGAAAGCCTGTAGCCCGCGCAGTCGTCTCACCGGGAAGAAGACACGTGGACACTAGGTTCCTTCTGCAGCAACTGTTTATTTGTCTCTATCCATAGGGAAAAAAGGGTCGAGCCCAAAATCCGCACTGCTTATATACACCACAGTGCGGCGTATCTGCCCACAGCGTGGCGTGTCTGTTCATGATTGGCTGTTTGCTCATTACCCTACGTAACGCCCCCGGGATGGGCCGTGACATGGCGTCCTTTTCACTCCATGCACATGCGCAAACAGTTGTCCACTAGGAGTTAACAGCGGAAGTAGGTGCCATCCTGCCATGGCGAATGCCTCTCAAGATTCACGGCTCCCCACAAAAGCCCTCCTCTTTCATCACAGAACTGGGTCCACTGAAAAGTTGACTTCCTACAACCCCTGTTCCTCAGATCTGTGAGTTCTTTAAACATACACTATGATGTAGAGTTTTATGTTGCTTTTAGTGATAGGCCTTCCTCAGCAACTCATGATGCCCAGTGCACAGTACAGTAAGGTGGAGGCAACCCAACAGCAGTAAATGTCTATTAAGGGGAAACTAGATCCCTCCAGATCAAAGGGACGAACTCTCCAGCTATGGTAGACATCAGATAGTCCAGTTGGGTCAGGCAACCACTGCTCTTAAAAAAGAAGGCAGGCCCACCTCAGGAAGGTAGACTCACCTAAAGCCATTCTAAAAAAAAAAAAAAGAAGGTAGAATAATTATCCCTTTAAGAGCTACTGTTCTTTTCCTTCCCAGAATTCCTGTTCCCTAGTTGGGTCCCCATCAACCGGCATGAGCTTCTTTGGGTCTGTCCATCTTTCTAAGATGCAACTTTTCTGCTTTCTCTCTCCTGTTTTTATTTGGGATGTTGGTTGGAACCTAAATATGTTTCTTCTGGTTCTTTGGGATATAAGAGGAATGACTCTTCTTCCTATGGCCTTTACAGTCCCTATTCAGTGGCTCTCTTTAGTCTCTCTTTTCCTGTCTGAATCTTCGTTTTCAACTGATGAAATAGAGCCTACTCTTCTACAGTAAGCCTTCTTTCTGAGGAGGCAGAGGGGAACAGGGAACATCCTAGCATCTCCTTCAAAGGAGATAGCGAATATTCTAATAAAATTTGTTTTGGTGTCCTATCCATCTAGTTAGACTTGTCTGTCCATTTTAAAATTGGGCATCATCAAGGAAGGAACTGGGGCCTCATGGATGCCCATTCTTACGGGATCCTATGGCAGTTACCAGAAAGACAGTCATCATGGATACAACAGCCCACTTCCTCTCTGGGAGCACGGTCACATTCTGCATATCCTCTTTTACTTGACAAGAGCTTGCTATCTGTATGCTTTACCTCAGATCTCCTAGCCTTGTGTGATCCAGTGAAGGAACTAATAACAGACCACGAAAGAATTCATTTAAATATATGTAATTTAGTGCTAAATTTAGACCCTTGAATATGTCTACCGTAATTGATTCAGTTGGGATTAAAGGTCATTATGTCAGAGTCGATTGGAACGCATTTCCCTTCACTACTGTGGCTATGGCCTTTGCAGTCCCTTTAGCTCTCCTGAAATCACAAGCCTCCAGCTATAGAGGTGGGCCACTCTTCCCTAATGCAGTTATATCTGGGCCTTTCATGAGGTCAATGGGCTTCTCTATCCCCCTGTTGTCTCAGGGACATTACTCTCTTGCTTTCTTGTGTGTGTTTTGGCTTGTACTACATTGGGCACTTGAAGACTACACTCTCCTACCTTTCTGCTGGCAAAGCATCATCGTTTAAATAGCCCTGGTCAGGCATTACTGGTTACAGTTGTGTGTTAGAACCAAAATAAAGGAATTGGTAAGTGAAAAGGGAGACCACATTGGAATAAGCAGGACAGGAAACTCAGGTAATGAGGTACAGCATTGGTTGAATGACTAAGCAGGTACAGCACAGAACATCGGTATCTAACAATTATAAAAAGAACATGTTTACACTATTTATAATAGAGTTTTAAAAAATAATTCAGATATATAGGCTTAAAGGTATGTATATACTAGACAATATAGAATGACATTAGAGATCTATATATTCATGGTAGCATGGTGAATTAATTTGGACTCCATGCTTCGCCCATGTCTTCTTTTGCAGGTATAAACTAACAGGGCCTCTTACAAGAACAATTTGTGGGGAGCAGGTTTGTACCATGGAACCCTAAAGCTACAGGCATGTGGCAGTTGGACCCCAGTGTTCAGTATGGGAATCTGTTCCATTTAGGTTTGGCTTTGTCTGGCAGAAAGCAGACAGGGAAATAACTAGGCAAGAGGGAGGCTGAGTTTTCTGTCATCTAGATTAAGGCTTGGATGATGAGCTGTTCATGACTCTCAGGGCCTCAGGGCCCTTCTCTACCATTTCCACAGTAGTAGGAGAGGAAACTGGCTTTTAGGGCAAGGGGTAAGGGAGGAGGCAGTCTTGATTTGTATAGCATTTGCTTAATTCCTATCGTGAAAAGATTCTTACCATGAACAGTTTCAAGCCACAAGGATTTCACAAGGTGTTTGCAAAATTCCTAACTATTGACGGGTCTGCTGTCTCGCACACGTAGGAGCCCTTTCTGCCTCCCAGTTCACTCTTCAGAAGGACCACCCTCTGTCCAGACATTAGGCTTGCATTTCAGCAAACAGCAAGGAAGAATCCAGAAGCAAAGGATGCCCTTTGTTCTCATTTCCAGTGAACTCCTTCTGTGAGCCCTCCTTGGCCAAACTTACATACATGATACCTAGGTGAGAAATGTCTTTATTTGGGGCTGCCATTTTCTGCCTTAAAATTTAGATGTCTTGTTGCTTTTTATAAAGCAGAAGAAAATGCCTCTGGTGAAAAGCTAGCGGTCTCTCACTCACAGCAAACTCCAACTTAAATGGCAAAGAAGGCAGTTTTCAGTGGGGAATTGAACGAATCTTCAGGAGGGCTAGGCAACTCGAGATAGCAGAAAGACATGGTTGTTGGCTATTATTTAATTTTATTGTGATAACAACAGCCTCGTCCTTCCTCTCCCGAGCTTCAAATCACCCGAGGGACCAATGATGAGCTCAGGCAAATGGGAATCAAATGTCCCTTGCTGCAGATGAAGCAGTTTTGGAGAATGGCCATCTTTCAGCAACAAGAGCATTAGTAACTTCAGCTCAGATATGAACGAAGCTATCTGGTTAAAGATGGACTTGCAAAATCACCAGCTGGCCCACATTCCCACCCCATTTTGCTCTGATAAAGGCATCTTCTTTTGAAGGCTGCCCCTCATAAGTCCCCCAAAATGAAGAGAGGAAGGAGCTGTCCACATGAATAGCTTCTCTCTAGTGCACCCGTTAGGTGAGTGAGACAGACTGAAGATTAGGGACAAATGCCATGTTAGTTCAAACACATTGGAACTTGGCAAGTGTTATTATCTGATACTTAAGTCCCTCTCACCTTGTGAGGCTTAACCACCCAACTTACATGAAATTCCTCTAGTCCTTACCATCATGTGCATTTACTGAAATGAATATATCAGGTTTTGGAAATAATAAAACAGTTCCTGAAAGAATGCTAATCAACAGCTGTACCGTACGCACACACAGATCCTAGATAAAATAGGCATTCATAAGACTATGTGCAAAGAAGGGTTGGAGCAGGCAGGGTTTTCGTGCAATGGTCAAACATGAGGCTGTTCATGAAGCGGAGGCAAACTCTCTGATGGGATGAGAGTATGGGGAATATTTCAGCCCGGGCTATGTCATGGATCCAGTGAGAATGGGTTATATGGACATGATGTGGTGGAGGAATTAAATACCACAAACATCTCACTGAAATATCTATTGGACGGCACCAGGAAACCAGGAAAGAGCGGTTTACCTGGGAGTAAGGTGTGGATAACTCCACCAGAGTAGTATTTAGTGAACAGAGCAGGGCATTTGAAGCTATTGAAAAATATATACTATTTTTAACAGATTATTCAGGAAGAAGTATTACTCCCTGAAATTTTCATTTGCATGGCCTAACAGATTCCCTTTTCTATTTAATCCAGTTAAGCTAAGGAGCCCTGACTAATACACCTGACTAATAGGGCACAGAGAAGAGATCCTCAGACTTGTGGGTGTATTAGAAAGACTAGCTAAACTGCAGGTTGCTGGCCTCTCCTCCACAATGTCTGATGTGGTAAAGCGGGGTACACCCCAATAATGTCTGTCTTAGAACTGGAATCACTTGTTAGTAGTCACTGGGATAAACCCTGCCAATCTTGCATGAGTGAATAAGGAGAGTAGGAATGCATTCTTTAGTCCATAAAATAAGAGATCACATCTGATGGTCTAGGATTGTAATCGTTGCTGCTTGGGAGGTTGAGGCAGGCGGATCACAAGTTTCTGTCTGTTCTGATCTACACTGTGAGTTCAAGGTCAGCCTTGGTTATATAGTGAGACCCTTGACAAAGTTAATACTAGGAGATGTAGCCCAGAGATTACGACGCATGCATGAGGTTCTCAGCTCAATGCCTAGCCCTTTAAAACAGACAGAAGTAAAACAAAATCATGAAATAAACGAGATGGAATGGTTTCTGGGATTTGTTTGTTTCTATGAGTCTAATCTGCAAAATGTCCTATTCATATAGTTTTGCATTAGTTAATTTTTTATGTGTGTGCATGGGGGGCTGGGACACACATGCCATGGTGCACGTGTGGGGTTAAGAAGAAACCTTGCAACATGCAGTTCTCGCCTTTTACCACGTAGGGGTATCAAACTCAGGTCAGCATGCTTGGTAGCAAGCATCTTGCTTGCCATTACTTATATATATTTTCCCCATGGAATAAACACTGTAGTGTTTACTGAGACTCTGTTTATCCTTTTAAATGGATGATTTTACAGGGTGGGAATCTGAAGATGTAAAATTAGGCCTACTTTCGTGAAGACCAGAGACCTGTTTAACCATGTTGTGTCCACATTCCCATGTTCAACAAAACAGGAGAGAAAGAGAGAGAGAGAGACAGAGACAGAGAGAGACAGAGACAGAGAGACAAAGAGAGAGAGAGTGAGCTAGAGAGAGAGGGAGAGAGAGAGAGAGAGAGAGAGAGAGAGAGAGAGAGAGAGAGAGAATAGCTAATCCAAAATTTACATGTCTTTAAAAGGCAGCAAGAAAAGGGATGAGGCTTTTTTTTTTTTTCTAAAGAAAAAGTGTGGTTGTCCGGACACCAGAAACCCTGGAGTTGGTTTACCCAAATCATTAGAAATTTTCAGTCTCAAGAAAATATTTACCCAACTCATACTTATCCAAAACAGCAAGCTAGATGGCAGGCAGAGGGAGTCAAGGTTCAAACTCTCAACACAGAGGCCCAGGCAGGCTGGTGTAAACACAGGCTGGGGGCAGGGCAGTTGTTAGCATTTGCAAGCTCAGCAAAGGCCTGCTTCTTCTAATTGACCTCCTAGCTGTTGGCTGAGGGAAAGCAGGTCCCGACAGGAACAGCTGCTGGCAGCCCTGAAGAGAACTCTGTTCAGACTTTGGGGATTTCCTGAATTTCATTTTGAGTGATTTGATATTATTTGCACACATTTCTGTCTAAACCTATTATATTGTAAATTGCTTTGCACTGGGCTGTGTCTTCTTCATCATTGTGGTCCACACAGTGAATACCTGCCAGTTATTGGCTCAGAACAGATTTATGTTCTAGAACTGAGCACTGATCATTGTAAACAGAGTTCTTAGTATCAAAGGTAAAAGCTTATAGAAGAGAAAATTGGGCACATTAATGTTCACACTGCTAAAATCCGTTTTTTAAAGATGAATTTATTTTATGCATATGAGTGTACCACCATTGCTCTCTTCAGACACACAAGAAGAGGGCATTAGACCCCATTACAGATGGTTGTGAGCCACGATGAAGTTGTTGGGAATTGAGCTCAGGACCTCTGGAAGAGCAGTTGGTGCTCTTAACCGCTGAGACATCTCTGATGTGTTTATAAACAAATAAAGAGAAAGGGAATATGTTCTGTGGGGTGTGGTGAGATACATGGGAAGGGGATGTCTCAGCGGGCCCATGCCAAGGCATCCTTTTCCCCTGAGGGACCAGACTCACGATGATGGTATAGTATAGAATCGAGCTTATTCAGGGCATGGGGAGGGGAGTTAAGAGAGTAATAGAGGCAGAGAAAGACAGAGAGAGGGAGAGTAGAGAAGTAGAGGCCAGCCATGAACATGTGGAGAGAGGGGGAAGGGAATGAGGAAGGAGGGGGAAAGGGAAGAGCCGAAGAGGGCAAGAGAGAAATAAAAGAACAAGAGAGGGAGAAGAGGGCAAGCAGCCCCTTTAATAGTGGATCGGGCCTACCTAGCCAGGTAACTGTGGGGTGGAGTTTAGACAGAATGCTAACAATCTCTCCAGCCCAATTCTATCCCACCTCACACATTTTGATCCACGGCTTACCAGGGTTTAACCACGTCTGCCGATACATTGTTATTTATTTGTGAAACCGGAGTTACGTCGTTGGACTAACGCTGTCTTGTAGGTATCCTTGTACTTCTTTTCGTGAAGGGAAACTTAATTGTTTACACATCTGTGGACTATGACCTACCCGAGCAAAGAGTCTACAGTGTGACATTTTGAAACAAATTTGCAGCCACAGTGTGGGCCAAGCCGGCAGCTGCTGTACCGCGCCGTTTCGCAGGTTCCAGGAACCTCCCCTGCAGTCCGCCTGCCTGCTTTCAGATTCTCGAACAGGCTGGATCTCAAAGTTCTGCCGCCTAGCCGCCCCCTCAGCTCCTTGTGGAAGGTCATTCTTGAAGCTCCAACAAACATTTATTTTAGAGCTAAGGAATTTAGACCTCTGCTTTTTAAGGCTGTTTTGATAGAAGAAGAGGGACAGAAGCATGGGGGAGGGTGGAGATAAAGGGTTTATCTCAGGCCTGCAAAGATAAACTTGGCTAAGTTTCTGGTTTCTTTGCTTTCTAAATGTGTTCAGTGAAATACCCAGTGCACGCCAGAGCTCACACTCAAACTGTTGCAGGCTACAGAGGGGACAGTAACACTGTTTTCCAATATTCACACGTTGGAGCTGGTCTGAAATGGTTGAAGATCTCACTACTGAAGACCACAGTAGTGGCTATGCAGTTTAGAAATTGAGTTTGCCTCCAGTGACCTGGAGACCCATGATCTCAAGGTAGCCACATTCAAAGTCATGTTAAAATATTTCCAGGCTTTCCTGGAAGGGATCATTAATTCACGTCTGCACCTGATCAGGAAGTCGTGCCAGCTGGACACCGCTGAGATCTTGATTAGCTGTTATCCCTGGCTATTGGCAGCCTCCTGATGGATTGTTTTCCCCGGGCAAGGGTCAAGATAGGCTAGTCAGTGAAAAACATTCTCCCTTTTCAGAAAAGGGCTTGCTGCCTCCGCTTGTTGCCATGGCCGAATCTCATCCAGACATAGGAAATCATTTGCTTTTAATTATTTCTTTTCTAGGTCTGACCGACCAGAATGAACTTTGTGTTTTGTGGTTGTGGATTCTTTAAATGCATGTCTTAGTAACTACTATCAGGGTTGAAATACCTAAGAGAACGTCTCTAAGCCGTTTCAAGCCAATGGACATAAGAAACGGAAGATTGGAAAGAGAGCAGGTAAATTATCAAATAGATTGGACCTTGGATTCATACTTAATTTTTAGAGATTTTACTTCCTACTTAAATAAGAATCCAATAGCCTTTGACAGTCTATTCTCTCTGTGTGTGTTTAATAGATTACCATTCTCTTATACATAGTTTAGCAGATTTTTCTCAGTGTTCACCCAGGAAACATACTAATATTGGATTTCTAAACCTGCCTTCCTTGTTTTTCCACAGAGTGGAGCTATAACTGCGTTAAGATGACGCAGACAGGTTTGTAAAGATGAAAGATGGAGTAAATGATACTGAGAATTGACTAGGAGTTTCTGTTTATCAATTGTCTGGAGAAAGGAAATAACTCATCAGGTTTAGTCTGAAGATCAGGGTGCTGAAATCAGGCTGGGAGATCTTAATCCACTAGGAATGAAAGACGAATGGCCCATGGCCTGGCCTGTGACAAGCCATTTCTTTACTTTGGAATCCAGTTTTATCACATAGTGGTTTGAAATATTCCTTTCAAAGAGATAAGTTGTTTGTTTTTGAAAATAGTGCCTTCCAGGTGTGCTGTGTCTAACAAAGCATTGGCATTTAGTACTTTTTGAAGAGGAGGTCCTGTTGTCAGGGGCCACTTGGTTACTTGATAAACATTTAGTAAGATAAGTTTTGAGCCAGGAACTGGTCCTGAATATGTGGACAGAGCATAGGACGGGTCAGATGACTCATAAGGAGCTTTTACTTTAGTGGAAGGAGACAGATGGTTAAAGTGCAGCAGTGGGAGAGAGGGAGGGAGGAAAAGAGAGAGAGGAGAAAAAGAGAGAGAGAGAGAGAGAAAGAGAGAGAGAGAGAGAGAGAGAGAGAGAGAGAGAGAGAGAGAGAGAGAGAGAGAGAATATAGGGGTTAAACTCAGCATAGATGAAACATGGCCAGGGGGCTGGGATGTGTTGGGCAAGCCACTGAAAGGAGGTGTGGCTGCAGAAACAAGGAGCCTGGGCTTCTGGAGGCTCTGTGGCTTTGAAGAGGACATACTGCTGTCTGTTGCTGGATGTTTTATAGAGGAGGCATGAGGTCTAATACAATTAGAAAAAGAATTTGTCTGTTGGGTAGAAAGAAAAGGGGGGCAAGCTTGGTGACTGGCAGATGTGTAGTGAACTTAAAATCAGCAGTAGCAGTGAAGATGTTTTATAGACAATGCAGTCAAGGCCATCGGGAGCTTCAATGGTCAGGCTCTCAGCTCTGAAAGGCAAAGAGTGCTAAGGGGTCTTGTCCTTTTGTGCATATGTGTTCGTGTGTGCAAATGTGTGGATTTAGGTATACATGTGCATATGCTGACATAGCATCTCTCTTTAGTTGCTTTCCACTTTATTATTCTCAGTAAAATGTTATTAAAATTCTTAAGATAATTTCATTTCATCCATTTTGATCATTTTCCTTTCTTCTCCCTCAACTCTTCCCAGATCCACCTCGCTACCCACCCAACAGTATGCTTTCTATTTTTTCTTATTGCTTGTTTCTGGGACCAACTCCTGGAGCATGGTTTCTCTCTTTCTCTCCTCTCTCTCTCTCTCTCTCTCTCTCTGTCTCTCTCTCTCTGTGTGTGTGTGTGTGTGTGTCTCAGAAGGTATCAGTTGCAGTAGCAAAGCCCCACCCCCTGCCTCTAATCTGGGATTTTTGTCTACCTTGAGCTTCTGCAGGTCTTATATATGCCATCACAATGAGTAGTAGTATACATGATGCACCCACACCATTATGTTTAGAAACTACTGTTTTCTGACAATCATCCCCATCTCTGGCTCTTAAATCTTTCAGTCCTCTTGTCCTGTCCTTGATGATCTCCTGGGTGCCTTGGAGGCAGGGGTCTGATATTGATGTTCCATTTGAGGATGAACTCTCTTCAGTCTCTTATTCTCTCTTGAAGTCTTGCTGCAAGAAGAAGCTTTTCCAGCTGGAGAGATGGCTCAGTAGTTAGGAGCACTGACTGCTGTTCCAGAGGTCCTGAGTTCAATTCCCAGCAACCACATGGTGGCTCACAACCATCTATAATGGGATCCAATGCCCTCTTCTGGTGTGTCTGAAGACAGCGACAGTGTACTCACATACATAAAATAAATCTTGAAGAAGAAGAAGAAGGAGAAGAAGAAGAAGAAGAAGAAGAAGAAGAAGAAGAAGAAGAAGAAGAGGAAGAAACAGCAGCTTTTCTGATAAGGGTTGAGTTATAGTCACCTATAGTTATCAAAATAAGAAGCTAGTAAGCAGTTTATTACTATATCCATTTTGCCTTAGGTTCTTCCCAAGGGTTAATATCTGTCTAGCCACCTGTTCTTGACTCTGTTAATGGTGCTGGGTATGGCTTCAATCTCAAGGAGAAGACCTTAAATTTAATCAGAAAGTGATTGGTTGTTTCTATAACAGTTCCTTCCAGTGAGTATACCATTCCAGACTAGTGTTCTGTAGCTCACTGGGTTCTCATCTGAGTGGGACTGGCAATTGCTTTTCTTTGGCACTGTCCTTGCACTGTCTAGCACTAGGAAAGCTAGCCTATGGGAATGAAGCTTTAAGGTGAGGACCAGCTTGATTTGACTATAGTCTGTGACTCAAGTAGTCTATGGTGTCTTCAACAATAGAGTCTGAGCATTAAGTTCTGGGAGGGTAACCAAAGAATAATAGCAATAGCCTATAATGTTTGGAGGTATAGTCTACATAATTCCATTGGTCAACAACTCCAGAAGAGGTAACCTAATTGTGGTGGTTTGAACAGGTATAAACTTAGGTGTTTGAATGCATAGTCCGTAGAGAGCAGCAGTATTAGGAGGTGTGGTTTTGTTGAAGGACATGTGTCAGTGTAGGGGCAGGCTTTGAGGTTTCCTATGCTCAGGTTACACCCAGTATGGCTTACCGTCACTTTTATAGCCTGTTGATCAAGATATAGAACTCTGCTCTATCTCCAGCACCATGTCTGCCTGCATACTGCCATGCTTTCTGCCCTGATGATAATGGACTAAGCCTCTGAGCCTGTAAGCTAGCCCCAGTTAAATGTTTTCCTTCGTAAGAGTTGCTGTGGTCAGTCATGGTGTCTCTTCACAGCAATAAAATTCAAACTGAGACATCAGTCCTGGCAATGGGCTATTAATTTGATGGCCTGTGACATTCCCATTATAGTGTAGCTTCATTTAAACTCTTTTAATTTACGTATGTATGTAAGCTTTAAGGTGAGGACCAGCTTAATTTTACCACAGTCTGTGACTCAAGTATATGGTATCTTCAACAATAGAGTTTTAACATTAAGTTCTGAGAGGGTAACCAAATAATAGCAGTAGGATATAATGAACATCTTCATCTGAAGGCTGCTAGCAGAATACTGACTTCCAGGCAGCTAGGATGAGGGTCTTAAAGCCCACACCCACAGTGACACACCTGTTCCAAAAGGGCCACACCTTCTAATAGTGCCACTTCCTGGGCCAGTACATACAAACCATAACATTGCCTTTACGCATATGTATGTATGTATATTATATATGCGTATACTTTAGAAAGCTTCTACAGTACTAGGTTTCCGTATAAATTCTTTTAAAGACCTTTAGAATTAATTATTTCTCCCTGTACTCATATTGCTTCTGCTACCCAGCCTTCCTATCCCCTGCTCCGGTTACCCCTTCCTATTCCATTACTCCTCTTTATGCCCGTCTCAGGGTTTCAGTGCTGTGAACAGACACCATGACCAAGGCAATTCTCATAAGGACAACATTTAATTGGGGCTGACTTACAGGTTCAGAGGTTCAGTCCATAATCATCAAGGAAGGTGGATTATGGCGGTGTCCAGGCAGGCATGGTATAGGAGGAACTGAGAGTTCTATATCTTTATCTGAAGGCTGCTAGCAGAACACTAACTTTCAGGCAGCTAGCCTTACATACATACAAACCATAACATTGCCTTTATATCACTACATCCTATCTTCCTTCCTTGGAAACCCCTCCCCATGTCCTTTCATAGTTTCCTGGCCTCTGTGAATTTTTTTTTTTCAGACATGAAACATACATGTCTCAAGACCCAAAGCTGACATCCACATATGAGATCAAACATGTGATATTTGACTTTCTGGGTCCAGATTACCTCCCTTAGATTGATTGTCTACAGAGTTATTCTCATATTTGTTTAAAAGAACCAGACAGTCTGTGTTAAATTTTTTAATTTGTTTAATTAATAATTTTAGTTAGTGATATCTGTTGAGAACTCTTATGTGATGGTTTTACTCCCTAGTACATAGTGGTCTATAACTTATGGCCTGTGTGGTATATTAAAACTAATAAATTATTTCTTTAATTGATTTTTTAACGACTTTTTACTAAAGAATCAAGATTCTAACAAATTTACTGCTCAGTAGATGACTGGACTACAATTTTCTTTTTGATCAAATGGCTTGTTGGTTGGTTATAGCCTTTGGGAATGTTAAGAGAATAGAAAAGTTAGCTTTAAGAATAAGAATATAAGCTGGTGGTCATTGCAGATGCCTTTAATCCTAGTACACAGGGAGCTGAAACAGGGAAATCTCTGAGTTTGAGACTAGCTTGGTCTACATAGGTCTACATAGCAAGTTCCAGGACATCTAGGGCCTCACAAAGAAACCCTGTCTCAAAAAGAAAAAAAAAAGAGAGAGAGAAAAGGAAAGAAAGAAAAGAAGAAAGAAAGGTAGGAAGGAAAGGAAAAGAACAAAAGGAAGAAAAAAGAAAGGCAGGGAAGGAAGGAAAGAAAGAGAGAGAAAAAGAAAGAAAGAAAGAAAGGAAGTAAGAAAGAAAGAAAGAAAGAAAGAAAGAAAGAAAGAAAGAGAGAAAGAAAAGAACCATAGGCAAATTCTTCAATTTCTTGGCCCTCATATCCTTACTGAGATCAGTCAGACCTGGCTTTGCTTGGCTTTGATGACGGTGGATGATGATAAATGACTGTCTTACCTTCCTATTTCTGTGACAGAAAACCATGACCAAGGCAGTTTATCAAGGAGAGCATATAAGCTGATGTAGTGGGGCAGAGGCAGATGCAGGAGAACCTCTGTGAGTTCAAGGATGGTCTGATCTACACTGAGTTCTAGGACAGCCAGGAATACACAAAGACTCTGTCTCAAAAAGCCAAAAATAAAAAAATAAAAGAATAAAAATAAACATAAAAGGCATTTAATTGAGTTTATGGTTTCAGAGCGTTAGAGTTACTCATGATGGTAGAGTAAAGGCATGGTGGCAGGAACAGCTGAGAGCTCTCATCTCTATCCACCAGTAGGAGGCTGAGAAGACTAACTCAAAATGGAGAGAGTATTTTGAAACTTCAAGCCCTTCCCCAGTGACACAACTTCTCCAGCAAGGCCACAACTCCTAATCCGGCCCACAAAGCTGAAGATGAAATCATCGAACATATGAGCGTATGGGGGCGTTCTCATCCAAAGTAACAAAATAATAATGTTTTATTCTTATAAATATTGATAGTTACATTAATTGTTCCCCTGTGAATATGAACCAGCAGTTTTTGGATCAAAACTGGCAAAATATTATAAAAATAGTATAATATTTATCCATTTGTTTATTTTCTTAGTTCAAAGGCATCTGCTGGGTTTTCTTTTTTTGTTTCTTTGATTGTCTTTTAGGATTTATTTATTTTATTTATATGAATATACTGTGTCTTCAGACATACCAGAAGAGGGCATTGCATTTCCTTAAAGATGGCTGTGAACCACCATGTAGTTGCTGGGAATTGAACTCAGGACCTCTGGAAGAGCAGTCAGTGCCCTTAACCACTGAGCTATTTCTCCAGCCCCAGCTGCTGCTGTTTTTTTATGGGCTCTTTTAGCCTCTTTGGTTATAAAGACCTCCACTGTCTATTATTACTGTCTAGCAGATACTATCAACATCTTATAGTTAAAGTGGATGGGTTTGTTGGATCACATCCAAGAGGTTTTGTGGCAAGTCTGAAAGGAGGGGGGCACCGTTTTCATGGGTGACCTTGAGCCACTGAGTCTCCTGGGATAGCTCCATCAAGCCTTGCATTTTAGAACAAGCAGCATAATAACAGTGTACAGATGAAAATGCAGGTAAATAGGAATTCCCTTAACTCTACCCAAACCTGGGGCTTTTGCCCTTGGCCTGTCATATGACTTGACGGCTGTGACTGAGTTCAGCACCAAGCTGGAGAAAATAAGTAGAATAGAGGACCCCTGCCCCCATGAAGCTCCACAATCAAATGCTCCAAGATCAGTAGAAGACAATTATTTAGTTAGTTAATATAAGTGATTTCTCAATATTACGGCTTAACTTCATTGGATTCTGTAACCCAAGCACCGTTACAGTACAAAAATGACTGAACATCTGTGAGGTCCTTCACCTGCCTCCTCATTCCACCTCTTTAAGGCAGCAGTTCTCAACCCTGTGGGTTGCAACCATTGGAAAACACATTTTCCCCATGGAACTGAGACACCTCTCAGTAGCAAAATTAGTTATGAGGTAGCCACAAAAATCATCTTATAGGTTTGGGGCTCACCGACGTATGAGAACCTGTATTAAAGGGTTGCAGCGTTAGGAAGGCTGAGAACCTCTGCTCTAAGGTCTTTCTTAGGAGGGACACAAACACAGCCAGGAAGACTTGTGATGATGTTCAGATGAGGGTTAATGATGGCTCATTAACTGTTATCTAGATCTTTGGGGGAATCTTTTTCATGCTCTTTGCTTTCTTCTCTTGATATCAAAGAGTTTGGTTTTCCAGCCACGTCCTGGGGCAGCCTACTGGATTTTCTGATGGCCTAGTGTGTCTTTTTGTAGGATGTGTGAATCCTGGGATTCAGGAAATGGAAGCAGTAAGTCCAGGCAGAAAGATTAAAGGTATCAAAAAGGAGCAGATAGAGGTTTCCAGTATCTACTCCACAGCACTTACATAATGCTACCAAGAAAAAGAACGGGGACAGCATGTGGCACTATATGGCTTGTCAGTCCCTTCCTCCACAGCTGCTTAGGGAGTCTCCAGATGTGGTTCCCACCCTGATGGTTATGTTGGCACAGGTCTGGTCATGGTTTGGCCTGTTCCTTAAGAAAAAAACCGATCGGTTTGGCACAACGTGTGCCATTAATTTTTACTCTGCTAGTTTGGTAAGACATTCATTAGCTAACTCAGAAACGTATTTATTTAGATTAATTATTGCAGAAGAGATTCTCTAGGCTAGGTTTCAGTGTTCACAAAAGAAAATCAAATAAGGATGTGGCTTCAGAGTGGTGTGGAGAGAGAGCTGCATCTCAGTGATTCCCTGTGGTGTCAATAAATGCATCAGGAGAGTTAAATCCAATATAATAACCAGCAGTAGTTGAAACACTCATTTGAAATGTCCTGGGGCTGGAATAAATAATGAATCATTATTATGAAGTGCTAGGTCCCTGGGGGAGCACGATCTTCCAACCAGTAAGAGACGGGATGAAAAGCAGTTCTGGTCACTGAAGCCAAGTGAGAATCAGGCATCAGTCACCAGTCAAGTCACGTTGCAGGCTGGGCAACAGGAGACAGAGCCCCCTCCTCTCTGATACCTACTGTACGCTCCCATTTCTTATTTAGTAGGCTTTACGTTTTCTGAACCCTGCTGAGTTTTCTTCTTTGGCCATAATGAGCTCTTCCCTCTAAAACCTTTTGACCACTATCCTTCCCACAGAGCTCCTGACAAATAAGACAAATTTAAGGCCAGACAAGGACACATTGACAAGCCATGTGCAAGCAGAGCTGAAAACGTGTTAGATGAAACTATGAGTCTATGATTCTTTAGTGCCTGCTCATATAAAAGGGATGCTACCATCTCTATAGGGCAGGGAGAGGTGGGCACAGGCCTTAGCTTTTAGGAGCTTTTAGATTTGATTCACCATATAGGATTTCTGTGCAGGCGTCAGGTCTAGAGCAATTTGGAGAATCTGAACAGATTCCACTGGGAGAGTATTTTAAAAGCAGATTTAAAGTTAGAAGATGAGGTAGGAGGAGTTTGATTTTGAGTGCCAGGGTGCATGGTCTATGAGTGTCAGTCTTCTGTAGGCTTATGAGCAGAATAAAGGGGATTTGTTGAAGTCTAGGCAACTTTTTACTCCTTTGGTTGCTGTTAGCAACTCTATGAGCTGGCATTTCCATTTATAATTCAGTTCAGTACTGGGAATATAGTTCAGTGGTTGAGTTCATGCTTAGCATGCATGAGGGCATGGACTAAATCCCTAGCATTCTGTAGATAATGATGATGATGATGATGATAATGATGATGGTGAGGATGAGGATGATGATAGACTTTCATGCTAGAGGTATAGCCCAGTTCTTGGAGTCCTTGCCTAGCATGCCAGTACTGCAAAACTGGTCATAGTGTGGTGGCACACACCTGTGATTCTAGCACTCAGGAGGCAGAGGCAGGACGATCAGGAGTTCAAGATCCTCCTTGGCAATATAGAGAGTTCTAGGCTAGCCTGGGTTATATGCAACTCAGTCTCAAAAATGAAAAGATAATTGACTTTGGAATAAGGGTAAGGATATGCCTTAGAGTCGAGTACCTAACAGATATAGCATGCTGACAGGAAGAACATCACCTTTCCTCACAGATCAACTACAAATCCTGGCTAGCCCATTGATTAGAGTTATGCTTCTATTTGAGTTATTTTTTTCTTCATCTGTGAAGTAGACCTAAATATCCAGTGCTGTGACTGAAGGAGATTCCTTCTGAGAAATGGAGACAGTTATGGCATATAATATGTGCTAGATATTTTAAAATGGGGCATATTTTCATGGAATTGTTACATTACTTATGGTCCTAAGGAGAGGGATACCTTTTCCTCACATTCCCAGCAATACATTTTACACCATTGGTGTAAAAATGATGTTTCCTTAAGATAATCATTCAAAACAGTTAGTTGTCTTAGAGTCTTAGTTTGGATTTTACTGCTGTGAACAGGCACCATGGCCAAGGCTAGTCTTATAAGGACAACATTTAATTGGGGCTGGCTTACAGGTTCAGAGGTTCAGTCCATTATCATCAAGGTAGGAGTATGGTAGCATCCAGGCGGGTGTGGGGCTGGAAGAACAGAGAGTTCTGCATCTTCATCCAAAGGCAGACCTTTGGCTTCCAGGCAGCTAGGATAAGGGTATTAAAGTCCATGCGTACAGTGACACACCTTTGCCAACAAGGCCACGCCTCCTAATAGTTACTGTTCACTTAGTTACTGTTCTATTGACGTGAGTCAACACCCTGTTTAAGGTAACTCTTATAAAAGGAAACATTTAATTGGGGCTTGCTTATAGCTTTTGAGGGTTAGTCTGTTGCAGGATATTGGATCACACTGTGAACCCTGAGATTGTGTTATTTACTGAAAAAAAAAAAAAAAAAACCAAGCAAACAAACCTGTTTTTACTTGTGGTTTGGCTCAGCCCTTAGCACACTCCATTAATCCCAAACAGTGAAGGTAAAGTTAGTTTGTAGAAGGAAGTATTCGTGTTTAAAAGTGACATCTAATTGAATGGCAGGCAGAATGACGAATCAGAGAAAGATTTTACAGCATAGGGTACGGAAGAGAGAGAAAAGGAAGCTATTTAAAAGAGCAGCACAGGAAAAGAAAATAGAAGAGGAGGAAGAGGAAGAGGAGGAGGCAGTAGCAGTTTAACAAGAAGAGTTTTATAGAGACAGGTGCAGACAGAACAAGCTAGACATAGGTGAAGACAGAATGAGCCAGAAAATGAGAAGCCGAGAGAAGTCAAATTAAATAAGTCAGCTTGGAGAGGAGTTTGAGCCAGAACAGCTGAGTTGAACCAGCCAGTCAGAGCACAGAAAGAACTCTGAAGGAGTGAGCTCATTCAGCAGCAAGTCTCAGAGGCTGAAAACATTCTAGGCCTAGGTTAGCTTGTACAGAGGATAGATGCTTCCAGGACTAGCCCTAGGTCAGCAGGCTGAGGCAGTAAGTCTCAGAGATGACACTTCACTACGCCAGTCTATGATCATCATAGCAGGAAGCAGATACTGGTGGAGCTGGAGTAGTAGTTGAGACCTTTACATTCTGATCTGCAGGCAGTAGACAAAGACAAAGACAAAGACATTCAGGTTGTCATAGGCTTATGAAACTTCAGAGTCCAACCCCGGAAACATGCTTCCCGATCCTTCTCAAACAGTTCCACTGACTAGAGATGAAGCCTTCAAACATATTTGCCTGTGAGGCCGTTCTCATTCAAACCACCACAGTGGTTTTCACTAGCATGTACTTGTGTGCACCAAGACCCACTAGAGTCTGGTGAATTCTGTTGCAGTTATCTCAGCTAAATAAAAATTCATTTAAAACAAAAATGGTATCATGGTATGTTCACAAGTGGACATCTTTGTATATCAGTTCTCAGTCTTATGTAATTTTTATTTTTATTTTTCAAGCCTGAGTGATTTTTTTTTAGCAAAACGACACAATTATCACTTTCCTGTTGTTTTTCTTTTAAGTTTGTCCCAGTGTTTTAATGTTTTTATTTTTTGTCACAAAAAAAAAAAAAAAATTACCAGGCAGGAGAGATAGCTCAATGGTTAAGGGTACTGACTACTCTTTCAGAGGTTCTGAGTTCAATTCCCAGGACCAACTATGTGTTGGCTCACAGATATCTGTAATGGGATCTGATACCCTCTTCTGATGTATCAACACAGCTACAGTGTACTCATATAAATAAAATAATTCTTTAAAAAAGAGAAATATTGCCATAACAGCATTTAATATGCATACCAGAAAATACATATGGTGAGGCTGATATATATATATATATATATATATATATATATATATATATATATATATATATATATAAAATCTGATTGTGCAACAGATTAATTTTAGATTGTGGTAGAACTTATTTTAGTTTCTTTAAATATGCATGTATCAGAGTGCACACATGTGTGTGTGTGTTTCACTTATATTTCTATGTCCTCCTTTCTTGTTCCTTTTAGTACAGTTAAATCACCATTTTGAATTCTTCAATAGACTATAAAGTATTTTAGGGCAGATGCACTGTTATGTTACAGAATATTCCAATATGTAAAGAGTATAGAAAATGTGCTTTCTCCTAATATGATATCCCAAAAGAAATGAATAAATAAAATAAATGAATAAAAGTAATATTTATTTATTGTCTTATTGGTTGTAGAACTGATAGGTGCTTAAAGGTAAAGTTCTGATGACTCAGAGTGTACTGGGACATCATTAATGAATAGGGTTGCAAAAAAATGTCTATTTGCTTTGGATTCTGGGTAATTGCAGAACCATCACCCCATAACTTGCTTGGCAGCTCTCTTCCCCTGGGCTTGGTGCCACTGGATATGTTTTAGTGGATGACCCTGTCTGACTGAAAGCAGTATTGGTGGCCTAAGCCAGGCCATTAGTACCTTTTAGTGCCCAGTGTCAAACAGGTGTGGAAGAACCAGCTTGAAGCGTGCCCTTAGTTCACATCCCCAAGGAAACTGTCAAGATAACCAGGGCAATTTTCTCTTGGGCTTTAAGAGTGAAATTAGTGTGGAGAAAATTGATGTCTTACTTCAGAGGGGGCCATGGCAGGCTGGTTAGCTCTCTGGCTGGAGCTGCCCTACCTGTTTTGACAGAAAGGAACCACAGGGCCTGTGGCTTCTGCATCGTTTGGAGGGAGCAGAAAACTATTTGGAGTGTAGTTTGGGGAGTTTTCTTTTCTTTTTTTTCCCCTCCAAGTTTCCTTATCTCCCGATTTTAAACATTTCTGCTGCCAAAAGCTTAATCCGCAGCTGCGGGGAGAGGGAAAGAATAACTCGGAAAGGCACCAACTCCTGGACCGGCGCCTGGCTGAGGCGAGCTTCTCAGAACTTGCTGATTTCTCAGAGCGGAAAAAAAAAAATTCTATTTTTCTCTCTAGTGCCTCCAGAAAAGGATTAATTTGTTCAAGTTTGGAATTTAGTTTTTTAAAGTAAAATTTAAAACTTTTGTCAAAATAATAACTCTATATAGCTTTAAAATAATATAGTGCAAAAGGGACTTTAGAGAAGAGCTGCATCTATCTACCTGTCTCTTCCTCAACGCTGGTCCTCTCTGTGTGAGTGTGTGTGTGTGTGTGTGTGTGTGTGTGTGTGTGTGTATGTATATATATATATATATATATATTTAATAATTAGGAGGATATAGGATTGTTACAGTTTACATTATTCTGAGGTCATGAAGCCAAAGCATAATGTGACCACATGAATAACCAAAAAAAGCAGTACGGGAAGAGGCAGAAGATGAGGTGAGGCCAGATAAGAGGAATGTCTCCATGACTGAGCTCTGCAGCTTAGGCATCTTTCTGGCTTCATTTATTTTCTGCTCCCTAGCACATGACTGCTGTGCCACCACAGCGCCACGTTTGCTGATTTTCATATGCTGCTCTGTGCGTTTATCACCCAACTCAAATCTAGTGTATGGACTACCCCTAAGAGTTGAAAGTCAGAAATCAGTGTTTACACTGTTGTGGTCTATATTGGTTTTTTCAAAATCAAAACTACTTTTTCTGCAGTGACGAGGACTTGCTTCTCACTGTGTCTGCTGTATGGAAGACACTCACACATTTGTTGGGCGGATGAAAATAATTGCACATCCCTCCGTTATTATAAATGTACCCACTAGACGGCCACCTGTGCTTACTGTACTGGTAGGGTAGCGAGTAAGTAGAGAAGGACTCAGCAATGGGTGTGTGTAAATGCCCACACTGAGGACCCAATTTTCTCATCCTGGTTTCTGTAAGATAATTATAGTTCCTCAATAGAGAGGGGAGTAGGGGCTGGAGAGATGGCTTAGTAGGTAAGAACACTGACTGCTCTTTCAGAGGTTCTGTGTTCAATTCCCAGCAACCACATCTGTCTGTAATGGGATCTGATGCCCTCTTCTGGTGTGTCTGAAGACAGCTACAATGTATTCATACACATAAATAAATAAGTCTTAAATAGAGAGATGAATAGCAGGGTCCAAGTAATCTAAAGGGAAAAGAGGAAAAATGGGGAGGGGCTTTAACTAGAAAGGGAGAAATACAAAGAAAAGAGTAAGCAGGTAAAATGTCAGTAAGCATGTCTGAGAAAGTCAGAAGGAACCATATTATGAACTTTATCTAAAATAACTATAATACACATACATCAATGTATACATATATGTAAAAGTTTAAATGACATGGTCCCATCTGCTCTGACAATACTCCCTCTCAGAGCCAGAAACAACATATCAAACATCCAGACACTAGTCATGAGAAGACTTCTTTTGAATTGCTAGGGAACTCTAGCCCCCCCCCCCCCCCCCAGTGATTACAGTTGTTGTTTTTGCCCCTGGTTGCTCCCTACCCCTATCTGGAAAAGGTGGAAGGTAAGTCTTTATTGCTGAAGACACCATGCCCTTCCAACACAGGACCCAGAGGCCCCTGAACTGGAACTGACCCGAAAGCCTCCTCCAGGACTAGCTTCCATGGTACTATTGTGGGGTATCTACCAGAGAAGACATTTGGACACAGGGTTCAAGCCAGCAGAGAGTTGTTAATTAGCTGGCTGGCCACTACACTGGTTATTTAGGATCTGAGTACTGTCCCACTCCTTTCTCAGGATGATCTTCTAAGCCCCAAAACCAGATCCTGGCTTGCCACATGTCTTAGGGTTTTACTGCTGTGAACAGACACCATGACCAAGGCAACGCTTTTAAGGACAACATTTTCTTGGGCTGGCTTACAGGTTCAGTCTATTGTCATCAAGGTAGGAGCATAACAACATCCTGGCAAGCATGGTGTAGGAGTAGCTGAAAGTTCTACATCTTCATCTGAAGGCTTCCAGGAGAAGACTGGCTTCTGGGCAGCTAACATGAGGGTATTAAAGCCCGTGCCCACAATGACAAACCTGCTCCAACAAAGCCACACCTACTCCAACAAGGCCACACCTCTTAATAGTGCCACTCCCTGGGCCAAGCATATTCAAACTACCACACCACACTTCAAATAGAAAGAACAGTGACCCAGAAGTGGAAGTAGGGGAGCCAACAAAACAAAACAAAACAAAACTAAACAAAAATTAAAAAAAAAAAATAAGGTTAGTGCATTTAGAGATTTTCCCAGAACTATGGACTTTGATGGATTAGGTCTTTGTTCTCATTTCATCAGGTCTTGTTGCCTACATGCTGGGTTCCAAGGCCTGAATGATACTTCTATCAGGGCATCAATTGTGCTAAGGTCTGGTGGTCTACTAAGGTCTAGGATCCTGTTTTAATACCAGAAAGTACAACACAATTGGCTAAAGGAGGGAAGTAACCAAGAGTCCTACCCAGCTGTGGTGACTTTGAACCACACAGACTAACAGATGACACAATAATGCTGAGTGTGTAATAGACCTTGGCACATATCAACACTCTAATTGGACTTAAGATCTATTTAATGAGGTAAATCATGCTGGTATTGGAAATTCATAGTGAAGTCATGGATCTTGGAGGACTACCTAGAACCACCACTTCACTAAACCAGTATTTATAACCTATAACCACGAAACCCTAACTATTCTCTAAGTAATTGTCCACATAACCAAGTATAATTGTAGCCCCTCACCCTGTATTAAGTAACTTTTCATTGCAATAGCAGAGACCAGTACAAAAAGTCACAACCAATCAAAATACAGGGTTTCAGAGCCTAGTCCCAACGGATAGGGCTACAATACCACTGAGTCCTCAACCTAAGGCCAGGGATCAGAGGGGAAGAAGGGACAGACAGATGCTAAGAACCAGAGGAACAGGAAGCCTGCTGTGAGATTCTTTCTCCTAGAACTGCCAGAAGCTACAGCCATAAAAACTCACCACCATCGCTGTCTAGATGTGAACTGAACAAGGACAACGCCGATGGACATGCTCTGTGGACAGGGGAAAACTCACAAACCCTCAACCCCGCTCGAAGAACTACAGACGACTAAGGAACGCTAAGAGCAGGAGAAACAGCGTCTCCAGTAGGAGCACATCAACTCGTTATCCAAAGCCGAAGAGTTAGTCCTGAAAACATATACAGACATGTAAATTGTCCAGATCGAGTAGGTTGTATTTATGTAGTTAGGAGTACACTTATATGCACATGTGTGTGCACACACACTATAACAGCAATTAGCTTAAAAAAACAAACAAACAAAAGAGAAGGGCTGAAGGGATGGTTCAGCAGTTAAGAGCACTGACTGCTCTTCCTGAGGTCCTGAGTTCAATTCTCAGCAACCACAAGGTGGCTCACAACCATCTTAAATGGGATCCAGTGCCCTCTTCTGGTGTGTCTGAAGAGAGCAACAGTGTACTCATATACATTAAATAATTTTTTTTTTTTTTTTTTTTTTTTTTTTTTTTTTTTTTTTTTTTTTAAGAAAAAGAGGCCAGAAATTTGAAAGAGAGAAAGGACTGGTGTATGGGAGGGTTTGGAGGGCAGAAAGAGGGAAAGTAATAATCTTAAAAAATATTTTTTAAAAAAGATACTCATAGCTCCCATAGGAAGAAAGTCTTTGATAGAAAAGAGATTTCAGGTGCATATGTAAATCATGGTATCAAGTGATATCTTTTCACTAAAAATTAGACGACTCTTCCCAAAATGTGATAGAGCATGTGTTGTTCCCTGCTGCTATGATTTCTTCTCTTTCGATACTGGCTTCCACTCAGACAGAGTGCAAAACGATTTCCTTTTGCTCAGTGCTGGCATAAGATAATACACAGGAGACCCTACAGACAACACAGTCAGACTTGCCTCCGAGAGCCACCTCCCTGTGATAAATGACCCATGGGGAAAGACAAATGAAGCTTGGAGCTGGGTGAGCCGTTCTCTGAGAATAATTGCTCTCAAGGTGTTGTCACTGAGAATTCCTGGTGAGGGAAAATGGATTGTGTCCCAGGGAATTAAACACACACAGAAGGAAGGGTGTTGCCGTGCAGTAGCATGGGTGAGCCAGCTTCAAGGATGAATCAATAACACGGTGATGGAGAATTGGAGATTTCGGTGTTGTATAAGGAATCTTTGTAACCCTAACTAGAGGCAGAAAGTGGGGCACTCGCACTGGGCCTCCCTGTGCCCGAATTGCATTTCACAGTTGACTTTCTGGGTGGGCGAAAAGCCTGGTTGCAGGGATGCTAACTGGAATGCTTGCACTGCATTGGACCAGTTCCTCAGCTTTGCATCTCAAGTAGTTACTGGGGGAAGGAATTTTAATGACACTCCATTAAGGCAATTAAATACTGCAACAAATAGTTCTGGCTTCCTTTGTTGGCTTTGTTAAAAATTATTTGTTCCAGTTTACTACGTGTGTGTATGTGTGTGTGTGTGTGTGTGTGTATTTTAATTCACATTAATTTTTTTGTTAATGTGAGAGGACAGGGCAAGGCGTGGTCCATGGACATGAATGAAGTCAGAAGCTTGTAAAGTCAGTTCTTTCTGTTTTACACGGACTGAATTCTGGGAGTCAAACTCATGTGCTTAAGCTTATTGAGCTACTTCACTAGCCCCAGCTTCTCCTTTAACAATTGAGACAGTTCTTGACTCTCAAAGGACCACCGATTCATGTTCCTTTTTGTATAGATGTAGTCATGGAGGTAGTAAATGAATTTTACATTTGTATAGAAAAGAGGAATAATTGTATAGATAACTTGTTAAAAATTTGTTTGTTTGTTTGTTTGTTTTTCAGACAGGGTTGCTCTGTATAGCCCTGGCTACCCTGGAACTCAGTCTGTAGACCAGGCTGGGATTAAAGACATGTGCCACCACCGCCTATAATTTATAGCTATTTTGAGCTAATTTTGTCCAAACATGGCCTAATTTAGGAGGAACCATGAAAATTAACTTAGGGAGAATTGGTAAGCCAAAATCCCTGCACTGTTACATTTAGTATAAGAATGTATGGACATTGCTGGTGGGTAAACATTTAAGCAGCTTGCTGCTATTTCAAACCAAAGAAGTCAGGCTGAATTTAGATTGACCCTTGACACTCAGGGTTTCTCTGAAATATCATGGATACTTCCAGTCCCTGGTGCAGCCTGCTTTAACTTAGGTTAAGTCCATGCTAACACCGTAGATAACTAACTCTAACCTTGGTCAGATCCGCTGCCCTTCCTGAGCTGGAGGCCTCAAGCTAGGGCACCGTGGGCTGGAACTAACCCTCTGGTAGGACTTTGTCAGATAAGTGGGGCTGTGGGAGAAGGTGTGATCCACAGTCCAGTGCTGGCTGAGGTCTCTTTGGTATTTGATGTTTTCTTCTGAGTAGCCACATTACTTGTTCTGCTAGGTTCTACATCACTGTCGTAGGGCTTTCCTGCTGTGAACAGACACCATGACCAAGGCAAGTCTTATAAGGACAACATTTAATTGGGACTGGCTTACAGGTTCAGAGGTTCAGTCCATTGTCATCAAGGTGGGAACATGGCAGCCATCCCGGTAACCATGGTGTAGGAGGAGCTGAGAGTTCTACATCTTCATCTGAAGGCTGCTAGCAGAAGACTGGCTTCCAGGCAGCTAGGATGAGGATCTTAAAGCCCACTCCCACAGTGACATACCTACTCTGACAAGGTCATACCTACTATAACAGAGCCACACCTACTTATAGTGTCACTCCCTGGGCTGAGCATATACAAACCATCACTGTCACTAAGTATGGCTTTTATATGCATCATTCCTATATGTTCAATGTCAGGCCCCGGGAACTCACCTCTTACCCATCACATTGATCTGAAACATCTTCTTTTAAGGTAACTAGTGACTCTTTTTAAATTTAAAACTTTTACTATGGAACAGATAAAAATCATATAAAAATGTGTCAGCATTTTTTTTTTATTTGTCTTGCTGAAAGCCTGGCTATTTCTATATGATATATTAAAGAATAATTACCACTCTTGTCATTTCATTATTGTTGTTGGCCAATTCTGTAAGTGAAATGTTAGCTGTAGAAAATGAACCCTAATAAAGAGATTACAGGTACAATTAGAAATGAAACAGCCACAGGATATATAGCAAAGCCAGTATACCCTTGATATTGTATAATTCCCAGCTCATATGTCACTTTTTCTGATGCTGGTTATCTTGTTTATTTTAGTGCTGAGGGTTAAACCCAGGGCCTCATGCTGACTGTCCTCTCTAGAGATATTCTGAGGTCTTATATTAGTTACCTTTACCTGTTTAAAGGATCTTGGTTCTCAATTCCTTTATCTTTTACCACAGTAATACTAAGTTCTAGATATCATATTGTCCTTCCCTTTATTTCTACTATCATTTTTATATGTTCTTCACAATTCAACTGTATATGTCCAGGAAAATTACTTTATCCACATTCAACCAGTCAACCCCCTTCTAAATGTTTCTATTCTCTGCTGCCATTGTGTGCACACATCTACCAGTCCTCAAAGATTCCTGATACTGTCTGTTCCCATGATCAGTGCTTTTGGATTCATTTGTGCATGCCTAACGCTTAGTTGAATAGTATTTCAACTCATTTGTATTCTCATTAGCATTAATTTAATTTTATCAGTAACAATCACTGACTACGTGCTGTGTGCAAGGTCTTCTGCTACTTGCATCATATTCTTCATATTTTGTCCAGGTAACTGAGAATGTAGCCCCATCACCATAACTTCAGATGCAGAAGTTAATTCTTTAAGAGAGCATCACTTGACCCAAGTACCAGGATAGCAATGTGGGAAGAGGTTAGATGTACCAGACAACAGAGCAAGGAACAAATGTCAAGCCAGAAGACTGAGAATTGCTCTTGGTCTTAGATTAGGACCAAACTTTGTTCAATTGTGTCTGCTTTAGCATCCCTATGTATTGTATGAGGACTATAAAAATCTTTAATTCATTGAATTTTGAGAGCTACTAGGATAATGTATTTACTGTCATTTGAAATTTTGGAATTTTTGGAAAACATATAACTGCCATCACTCTTCTTATTTGGGAATGACTGCCTTTTATTCTTCTCCCTCTAGTCTGGTGGCTTTCAACCTGTGGGTTGCAACCCCATTGGGGGAAGCATATCAGATATTTATGTTACAATTCATAACAGTAGCAATACATTTATGAAGTAGCAATGAAATAATTTTATTGTTGGGGGTCATCACAACATGAGGAACTGTATTAAAGGGTCATAGCATTAGGAAGTTTGAGATCCACCAGAGTCCAGTCATATAATACACATAGCTGGAATCATGTGCATTTACTATGTGAGTGTGGGATAACTTCTGGCATACTTTATTGATAATGCCCCTTCTTTTGCTTTCTCTGTGGAATTCTATTACAAAGACATTGGGGTTCCTGGGTTTCAATGTTCTACTTTTATAATATTTTTAATCTTATTTTCTACAACTTTTCTCTCTATCTCTCTCCCAATTTCTGCTTCTCTCTCTCTCTCTCTCTCTCTCTCTGTGTGTGTGTGTGTGTGTGTGTGCGCGCGTGTGTGATTCTTGTAATCCACTGAGAATTTCTTAGTTTCTTATTATTGTCCCCTCCTATTTCTGTTCCTCCTCCTGCTCTTCTTGCCTCCTCTTCTTAAGATCACATTTTGATTTTATGTGTATAGGGAGTTTGCCTGCATGTGTGTCTGGGTGACATGTGTGTCCAATACCCACTGAAAGAGGCCAGAGGGAATACCCTGGGCCTGGAGTTATAGATTGGTAGTGAGCCATCACATGGATGTTGAAAATTCAACTTGGGTCCACTGGAACAGCAATCAACAACCTTAATAACTGAACCTCCTCTCTAGCCCTACTATGCCATTTTTAATTTGAAAGCATTTTTTGTTCTCAAAAAACACTTTAAAATAATATCTTGCTTTTTAATGAATATAATAACTTTCTCTAGTTAATAACATATCATTTGCTATTTTCTCTTTTTACATAGTTAAGGGAACTTGCATTTCCTGTTTTGACTTCTGTCTTAAAGTTGGCAACCTTTATTGTTACATGTAGGATGCAGGAAGGTAAATGCTCTCCAAGCTCTTGGGAAAGCAATGTGTCATACTTGGTGGAAGGGAAATAGATAGGGTCCCTCCAAGTCTGGAAGAGTCACACCTTTTGATCAAGAACTCAGAATCAGAGAAACATAGTGGAAGCTACAATGACAAGCTTCTAGCCGAAACAGAATAAAGGGACAAGATTTGCTTTCTAACATTAACTGAAAAATTAGGCAAAATATACACTGAATCAATTCCCAAAATTGAATAGTAAACATCATATAGGTCTTTTAGAGGGGAGAAAAGTACATGAGCTGTACGTCTGGTCCAGCTAGCTCACTATCTGGAGGCAGCTTCCAGCCACAGAACAGAGCAAGCAGAGCCTGGCACTCTCAGTCAAGTGAAAAGGCCAAGACTGGGGTTGGAGAAGACAAGGTCTGAGTTGTGAAGTAACTTTTATTTGCCAGATGTAATTGTCTTTTTGCAGGCTTACTGCTGAATGAGCTTATCTTTTCTAGTTCTTTTTGAACTCTGGCTGACTGGTTCAACTCAACTGTTCTGGCTCAAAACTCCTCTCCATGCTGACTGATTCAAACTGGCTTCTCTTGGCTTCTCACTGAATTGGTCTGTTTAGAAAAACTGCCTCTAAATTACATGAACTGAACTGCACTGAATGCATTGCTTGAACTCTACTGAACTGCACTCACTGACCTGCCCTCCATCCTGACTCTGAGCTGCTCTTAAGAAGTCTCTCTTCCACAACACCCAGAGGAAGCTCCACTCCCAGGTGCTCTGACACACCCAGGATCAAAGGTAAGCAGGAACCAGCATCTGTCCCAACACTGGGAGTAACTGGACTAGTGGGACCAGGCACACAGGAACTCTGCCAGCCCAATGACTAGGGTTCCTTCCAGTCTATCTGGGCTGGGGTCCAGAGTAGACCTTGGGCACATGCTCCGCGGCCAGTCCCAAAACACCCAGAGGAAGCTCCACTCCCAGGTGCTCTGACACACCCAGGATCAGAGGTGAGCAGGAACCAACATCTGTCCAAACACTGGGAGTAACTGGGACCAGCAGGACCAAGCACACAGGAACTCTGCCAGCCCAGTGATTCCGGTTCCTTCCGGACTGTCTGGGTTAGTGTTCTGAGCAGACCTTGGGCACAA
>NW_022196910.1:35619117-35619313 GCF_008632895.1 Mastomys coucha
AGGGTCTTGAAATCTTGCTTCTCCTATCTCAGCCTCTCTATTAGTAGTATTCTTTATTTCATGTTTTAACACTATACTATAGTTTTCAGACCAGCTTATATGTTTCAAATGTATTTATATACCCAAAAGAAACATAGACTAGGGAGGTGGCTTGTAAGAGAACAACAAACTGAGACTGAATGCTTTGCTTGACATT
>NW_022196910.1:35620023-35653009 GCF_008632895.1 Mastomys coucha
AAATTTATATTGAGAAAAATGTATTTTCACTATTGCTGTAGACAAGCATCTACATAAGACTATTAAATCGATTGTTGTTTTATACCAAACAACTTTTATAATACTTATTTTTATTGTTATAATATTGTATAAATTTTAAGGAATATGACAAAAAAATATTGTAGGTATTGAAGAGGGGTCTATGGGAGGACCAGTGGTACAAAAGGGAAACAAGAATGTGATTCGATTCTACTTAATTAAATTATGTTTTTAAATGTTAACAAATTCAGATAAATTGGAATCATGTAACTTTTCTCATCATAATGCAATAAAAGTTAAAAAAAAAAAAGTCTCTCTTTCCTGCTGGTCATGGGAGGGTTGGGCATATCCTATTTCTGACTTATTCTGTCAAATCTTTCTCTGATTCATCACTTTGTCTGCCTTTCAATTAGATATCACTTTAACACATGGTTGCTTCCTTCTACAAACTAACTTTACCTTCATTGTTTGGGATTAAAGGTATGTACTAATGGTGTGGCTATACTCCAGCTAGAGGGATTAAAGGTGTGTCATTCCAACCAGGTCACACAGATCTAGAAGGTTTTTGTATGTGATCCCTTACCAAAGCATCCATGTTGCTAGATTAAAATCCCTCTACACTGAGTATCTCACAAAATGTAGCTTGAAAAGGTTGAAGAAATGGGGAAGAAGAAGAGGAGGGAGGAGGAAGGGTAGGATATGGTGAGAGATAGAGAAGGGAAGAGAAGAAGGGAGGAAGAACAACAGAAAGAGAATTCAGTCCTGTACTAGTGCAGAGGTTTGGGCTGAGCATTAATGTGTGTGTGTTTCTCTGAGATGAGAAAAACAAATATCGGAAAGCATCTAGAAGAGCAACAATTTCAGCACAAATAAGATTGGTAGTAGCCCTTGGTCCCAACAGGCACAGTGAAAAGATTAGGTAGAAACTTCAGTCAGTGTTCCCTTAGTAGTGGATCTACATCAGCCTTTGACTAAGGACTACTTTTAATACACCCTAGCAAAGCTCAGAAGCAAACCTTGGACCCATCCAGCTGACTCTAAGTAACATTCTAACATGCCAGAAAAGCATTCTGCCTTATTGAAAGTAATAAGACAAACAATAAAGGTGATGGAATAGGACCAGTGGTGAGGAGGACACGATATCTATCCCAACACCAGGAGTAACTCGGACCAGTGGGATCCAGGCACACAGGAACTCTTCCAATCCAACAGCACTGGTTCCTTCTGGTCTCTCTGTGTCCTGAGCAGACCTTGGGGGCAAACTCTGCAGCGATTCCCATAATACCCGGAAGAAGCTCTACTCCCAGGTGCTCTAACAGGCCCAGAATTACAAAATCACAGGATCACAGAATCATAGAATCACAGGATCCAAGAATCACAGAATCACAGAGACAGCTTGACTCTGAGGAGTTCTGACACAACCAGGATCACAGGAAGGACAGGATCCAGTCAGACTGAGCCAGGGCAGGTAGCACTAGAGATGGTAGAAGGCAAGCATAACAACATAAGCAACACAAACCAAGGTTACTAGGTATCATCAGAACCCAATTCTCCCACCATAAGTCCTGGATACACCATCACACCGGAAAAGCAAGATTCATATATAAAATCACTTCTCATGATAATGATAGAGAACTTAAAGAAGGGCATAAATAGCTCCCTTAAAGAAATACAGGAAATAGGAAATCCACCAGCCGAGTGGCACGGGTTGCTTCCAGTTTGTCTGTCTGGGCCAGTGCCCTAAGCAGATTTTACAAATTTTGTAGCCAGTCCCACAACACCCAGAGGAAGCTCCACTCTCAGGTGCTCTGACATGCCCAGGATCCTAGGATCAGAGGTGAGGAGGACACAACATCTGTCCCAACACAAGGAGTAACTGGGACAAGCGGGACCCAGGCATATCAGAACTCATCCAGCCCAGTGGCAGGGTTCCTTCCAGTCTTTCTAGGCCAGTACCCTAAGCAGACCTTGGGCACAAATTCTGCAGCCAGTCCCACAACACCCAGAGGAAGCCCCAGTCTCAGGCGCTCTGACATGCCAGGATCCTAGGATCAGAGGCCTGTGCCCTGAGCAGACCTTGGGTGGAAACTCTGCAGGGAGTCCCATAATTCCCAGAGGAAGCTGTACTCATAGGCACTCTAATAAGCCCAAGCTCACAGGATCCCAGAATCAGAGGATCACAGAGACAGCTTGACTCTAAGGAGTTCTGACAAAACCAGGATCACAGGAAGGACAGGCCCCAGTAAGATTAAGCCAGGGCAGGTAGCACTAAAGATAACCAGATAGTGGGAGGCAAGCATAAGAAAATAAGCAACAGAAATCAAGGTTACTTGTCATCATCAGAACCCGATTCTCCCACCATAGCAAGTCCTGGACACATCATCATACTGGAAAAGCAAGATTTGGATCTAAAATCACTTCTCATGATGATAATGGAGGACATTAAGAAGGACATAAATAATTCCCTTAAAGAAATACAGGAGGACACAGGTAAACACCTAGAAGCCCTTAAAGAGGAAATGCAAAAATCCCTTAAAGAACTACAGGAAAACACAAACAGGTGAAGGAAATGAACAAAACCATCCATGATCTAAAAATGGAAATAGAAACAATAAAGAAATCACAAAGGGAGACAACCCTGGAGATACAAAACCTAGGAAAGAGATCAGGAGCCACAGATGCAAGCATTACCAACAGAATACAAGAGATAGAAGAGAGAATCTCAGGAGTAGAAGACACCATAGAAAACATTGACACAACAGTCAAAGAAAATGCAAAAAGCAAAAAAGGTCCTAACCTAAAACATCCAGGAAATCCAGGACACAATGAGAAGACCAAACCTAAGGATAATAGGTATAGAAGAGAGTGAAGACTCCCAAGGTAATGGGCCAGTAAATATCTTCAACAAAATTATAGAAGAAAACTTCCCTAACCTAAAGAAAGAGATGCCCATGAACATACAAGAAGCCTACAGAACTCCAAATAGACTGGACCAGAAAAGAAATTCCTCCTGTGACATAATAATCAAAACACCAAATGCACTAAACAAAGAAAGAATTTTAAAAGCAGTAAGGGAAAAAGGTCAAGTAACATATAAATGCAGGCCTATCAGAATTATACCAGACTTCTCACCAGAGACTATGAAAGCTAGAAGATCCTGGGCAGATGTCGTATAAACTGTAAGAGAACACAAATGCCAGCCCAGGCTACTATACCCAGCAAAACTCTCAATTACCAAAGATGGAGAAACCAAGATATTCCATGACAAAACCAAATTTATACAATATTTTTCCACAAATCTAGCCCTAGAAAAGATAATAGAGGGAAAACTCCAACATAAGGAGCAAAACTACACCCTAGAGGAAGCAAGAAAGTAACTTTTCTTTTCTTTTTTAAAATTTATTTATTATTATATGTTAATACACTGTAGCTGTCTTCAGACACACCAGAAGAGTGTGTCAGATCTCATTATGAATGGTTGTGAGCCACCATGTGGTTGCTGGGATTCGAACTCAGGACTTTTGGAAGAGCAGTCAGTGCTCTTAACTGCTGAGCTATATCTCCAGCCCAAAAGTAACCTTTCAACAAACTCACAGAAACATAATTCCACCTCTAACAACAACAACAAAATAACAGGAAGTAACAATTACTTTTTTCTTAGTATCTCTTAATATGAAAATTAATATTACCAATTTATCCTAATCAATTCAAACTCAAAAGTATGAGGAATTGGAAATTTGTTGGCTATCATCTGGTGGTCTCTCTAATTTGGTAATTGGAGAAATAGGTCCAATATTGTACAATCCAAATACACTTTCTGCTTGTTTGTACCTGACAGTGTCTTGCCAGGTACCATATAATGGTCTTGAAACCATGCTTCTCCTATCTCAGCCTCTCTATTAGTAGGATAGTTTATTTCATGTTTTTACACTATACTATGGTTTTCAGAAAAGCTTACATATTTCAAAATTATTTATACAGCCAAAAGAAACACAGACAATTAAATTGGGAGGTAGCTTATAAGAGAACAACAAAGAGTGAGACTGAATGCTTTACTTGATGTTTGTAACTACTGTATCAATTTTGAAGAAGAGGACCCTATAAGTTACTCTTTCTTTGAGATGAATGCTTTTCAAAATCATCATAGCCAATGAACCAGATTCTTACCCTCACCTAATGTCTGTGCCACCCTCCAAGCAGAACCATTGTTTATTGAAACAGCTGGTGAATGACTTCACAGATAGACCATCTTAATATACACACCATTTCTTTTTTTTTCTTTCTTTCTTTCTTTCTTTTTTTTTTTTGTTTTGGTTTTTCGAGACAGGGTTTCTCTGTATAGCCCTGGCTGTCCTGGAGCTCACTCTGTAGACCAGGCTGGCCTCGAACTCAGAAATCCGCCTGCCTCTGCCTCCCAAGTGCTGGGATTAAAGGCGTGCGCCACCACCGCCCGGCCCACACCATTTCTTAAATGAATGTAACTTGTTCTCTGTGGGCTGAGAATGAAGACAATCACTCCAGTCAAATAGTTTTGATCATAGCAGGAAATCTGTATCAAAAAATCGTGCCAACAATTCATTCCGTGGCTCAGCAGAACTGTCAATTCTTAGCTTAGCTACTGTGGAGGTAAAATCCTTAGTAATGTGAGGGTCGTTGAATTACAGTCTTATTTACAATGAATGCCAATGTCTAAAAATTGTTCTTATTTTGGGCTTGTACCACAGTAAGATCCAAGATTTTAAACTCTACTAAAAACAAAAACAAACAAACAAACAAGCAAACAAACAAAAAGATTTTATTTATGTTCATTTAAAAAAACTAGTAGTGATTTATTATTTTAAAATATATAGCTAATATGTTTGGAGTTATTTAAAATTTATATTGAGAAAAATCTATTTTCAGTTTTGCTGCATACAAGCATCTACATAAGACTGTTTAATTGATTATTTTATATCAAACAACTTTTATACTACTCATTTTTATTGTTACAATATTTTATAAATTTTAAAGAATATGACAAAATAAAAAAGAAAGAAAGGTATGACAGGTATTGGTGAGGGAGTCTCTGGGAGGAGCTGGGGTATAAAAGGGAAAGAGGAATATGATGAAATTCTATTTACTTAAATATGTTTTTAAATGTTAACAAATTCAGATATATTGAAATTATGTATTTTTTTCTTATCATAATGCAAAAAACTTAAATCAATTAAAAAAAAAAAAAAGAGTGCTTGCTGTCCTTCCAGGGAACCCAAGCTTGATTCTCAGTGCCAGCAATGACTGGCTCATCTGTAACTCCAATCCCAGGGGATCCAATAGCTTCTTCTGGCTTCCAAGGACATACATGTACATGAGGAATATACCATACACAGCTACACACACACACACACACACACACACACACACACATGCACACAAGAAAGTTGATGGAAATAACAGGAGAGTATCTACTCTGAAGATGCAGCACATGTTCAAGGAGGTCAAAGAGAAACGTGCGTTTGGAAGAGAAACTGAAGATATATATACATGCACATAATATTTCTATACCGATATTTAAGACTCAAAGTGGGCTTTTAAAGATGAAAGCATCCCTCTGAGGTGAAAGATTGGGTTGGATTAGCAGCAGATGTGTCACTGAAGAAGAAAAGTAAAGTAAGTGTGTTTTCAGACAGTAGTATAGGGGCACACGCCTTTGACCGAAACACCTGGGAGGCAGAGGCAGGCAGATGGGACTTTGAGGCCAACCTGGTCTACAGAGTGAGTTCCAGGACAGCCAGGGCTACACAGAAAAACCTTGTCTAGATAAAAACCAAACCAAACCAAACCAAACCAAACCAAACCAACCAACAAACCAACAAGCCAACCAACCCCACCCCACCTCCACCCCCCACCCCCAAAAGAAAGAAAGAAAGAAAGGAAGAGAGAAAAAAAGAAAGAAAGGAAGGAAGGAAGAAGAAAAGGAAAGCAAGTCCTCGAGGCCTCAGTAGTCTTAAACAGAGCTTTCCACACTGGGTAACACTCTGCAATCTAAACTGCATGTATAATATATGAAAAAAAGAAATTCTAAAAATTCCCAAGTTTAATCAAAGTATAAATTTACACAGAGTACCTTGAAGTGAAGAACTGAAATGGAAACCTACCAGGAGTCAGTCCTGCCCTGAGGGGTCCTGCCTGGGCCACACTTCAGCCTTGGAGTGCTTGTTCTTAAGTAATGGAAGGGGGCTTTGAAGATTTCAGTGTGGGGTTTTTAGTGGCCATGAACCATGTAGGACCATGGCTTGACTTTCCTGATATGGATGACCCTGCTGTCCCTAGGCAGACTAAGAATGGTACTGTTGTTCACTTTTTTTTTTTTTTTTTTTTTTTTTTTTTTTTTTTTTTTTTTTGTGCAGGCCAGGGGAATACTGAGATTCATAGTGGAACATGGCAGAATGCTCTTCAGTGGGGGAGGTGATATACAACAACCTCCCTCATCCTGCATGTGAGGCAAGTAGGGGAGATAACATCTGTCACATTGAGCTAGTGAGATTCTGGGATACCTCTGTTACCATATTAATTAGCTTTTGCCTCCCTCTGACAATACTCATGACATAAACAACTTCAAGGGAAATGAAGGGTTTAGTTTTGGCTTATTGAATCAGAGTGTATCGTCCATTCGCCTCTACACATTTCCAAGCTCATATGTAGGAGGAGTTTGTAAGGGACCCAAGACCAGGTGGAACAATGCCCTACTTCTAACTAAGCCTCATGCAAAGTTTGTAGACTGTCCCCAGATGGCACCACCAGCTTGAGGCCAAAAATTGAACACAGGAACCTGCAGGGAACTTTTCAAACCCATTGATAACAACCCCCTGGGGATCTTCTGGCTCCATTGACCCACCTCCTCCAGCTGTTCTATGGGCCAGCCTCCTGAGTAGCCAGCATGTCTGGCTGTAATAGTGTTTTTCTGCACATTCTTTTGGCTTTTTTTCCCCTTTGATAAGATCTTCAGAGTTTAAGATTTTCAAAGCATTTCCAGGCGCCGATGACACCTTTATGTCAGTCCAGTAATCTTTGGGGTTTGGAGTTAAGGGAGTTAGTTAATTAGAATGTGACTTAATCCACCATCTTGAGCCAGCCTTTCTACCACTGTTTTTAAATCTGCATGCTTTGAATGTTTTCCAATACGTTTGCTTTCTAGTTTTTTTTTTCTCCTAATTTGTAAGTTTGCTGTCCATGGCCTTCGCTTTGTTATTCATTTTTTAAAAGTGAAAAACTACTGTTAGCTCACAAGGGATTATTAACTCCAAAGCATGCCCTATGTATCCCTGGTTCCCAGTGTTGAGTCATGCCAGAACATATCTGTCCTGGCTGGTTTTATGGCAACATGACACACACTAGAGTTCATTGGAGAGGAGGAAATTTCAATTGAGAAAATGCCTCCATTAGATTCAGCTGTAAGGCATTTTCTTAATTAGCATTTGATGGGAGAGGGCCCAGCTCATGATGGATGGTGCTATCCCTGGGCTGCTAATCCGGCATTCTATAAGAGAGCAGGCTGAGCAAGCCTTGAGGAGCAAGCAACTAAGCAACTAACTTCCATGGTCTCTGCATCAGCTTCTGCCTCCAGATTCCTACCCTACCTGAATTCCTGTTCTACCTTCCTTTGAAGATGAGCGGGCATATGGAGGAATAAGCCAAATGCACCCCTTCCTCCCCAACGTGCTTTTTGGTTATGGTGTTGCATTGTAGCCATAGAAACCCAAATCAAGACAATATTATTAGTATTTCTTCTGGCCTTTATTTGTTGACTCAGCGCTTCACTGATCCCTGGGAAGGTTTTCAATGCAGTTGGAGAGACTCCTGTCCTAATGAACACCCATGAAGAATTATTGATCAGGCACTTCTTTAACCAGGCTCCATAATAAGTATTCTACATATATTATTGCATTTAATCTTTTCAAACAACCTTGAGCTATCGACCATTCAATCCACGGAGGAATCTGTGGCATAGGTAGGTTATGTAAAAACATGGTTAGATCTCAAAGGTAGCGTTGTGGATAGGACAGAGATTTAAGCATGGTTCTGCCTGTTTTATGAAGCTTAAACTGTCACACTTTGTTTAAGCCTTAGGATCCTGAGGCCCCCTTGACTGTTACTTGAATACAGAATTTCTTTTTTCTCTATACTTGGTCTGTATTTGCTATTTTGTGGTAATTCTCTCAAAGTAACATATTTTAGCCATATAATGTTTTTGGTGTCTTCGGATGGTCTCATGCGCTAATTAGTCACAATTACACAAAGTTTGAGAACCCTGTGAGTTGCTCTGGCTCTATTTTAGGCATGCACCACCCTAAAGGAGATTTTTTTTTTTCACGCGAAGCTATGAGGCACTTTCCTAATTTTATCATCCTTTGATAGTGTTCTCCTCATGGAAGATTATTTAGAAGGTTTTTAACTGGCATGGTTGTGCAATTCAACAAGATTCCATTTGTAATTATGAAGAAATAATCTCATGGAGATGTCCAGAACTAAGCTTGATTTTTTTTTTCCCCTCTGGCTCTTTTTCAATCAGGTGAAACTTTCCTGGATGAGCCTGGAGTCTCTCTCATCATTTTTTTTCTTCAGCTGAAAATTTCAACTCCCCAGTTACCTTTGAAAATTGCAGGTCAATTTGTAATGACAGCAAAGCAGCCATCTTCAATAGACTCTTGAGAGTGGTCTGGGTTATCTCCCTCCCGTTCACCTCATCTCCCTTCCCAGTCAGCAATCTCTGTCTAAAGAAGATGAAAAATAACAGTGCCTTCAAGATGATAGTATGTAATGAGTTATATCTTCCTTCATTTTGCTGTGTGGGGAAGGGCTGTGCCTTTCCCAGCATTCTCTGGGCCAGTTAGGAAGAAGGAGGAAGCTGGATATTTCCTCAAGATCAGAGTAGAATTTAGAGTTATTGATCAGGATGCTGGCATTCCACTCCAAGGTTATGGTGGTTGAGTGAAGTTGTATATATATGTTATATATTACATTATTATTATATATTTTAAACGAAGGGTGACTAAAATTCTCACTCCCCAAAATTGCTTTTATTTATGTAACTTATATACAAAGTTTACTACCACACTATTTGTAGGAAGCAACTGTTAAAAAAAACAAAGTGGATGTTTTTAGAAACCTCAATCAGTATTTAGGTTTTGACAAATCACTGCAGATTGTACATTTAGTTCTAATTAGTGTTCTAAAAATGCAGCATAACATTTCTGAGATTTGTAAGTCATGCATTTTTGTCAATTCACCCATCATAAAAGAATGAGATGGATGAGGAGTGGCAGGGACCTGGAGAGATGGCTCAGTGGTTAACAGCATCAATGGATGCTCTTCCAGAGGTTTCTGTCCAGCACCCACATCATAGCTCTAAATCCAGGAGATCTGAAGCCCTCTTCTGGCCTCCTCTGGTAACAGGAATGAATGTGGTACAGACATTTAACCAGGCATCCATCCATACGCATAACATCCATATACATAAAACATCCATACACATACAATTTAAAAAATAAAAAAAAATCAATTTAAAAAAGTTAAAGTGATTGTCTTATTGCAAGATAAAAATTATGTGAAAAGCTATTACAAATGTGATTTTTGTTGAGAATTTGCTTGGTTAAAAGTAAAAGAAAAGTTTTTGGCTGTGGTGGCCCACGTCTGCTATTTCAGCAAGAACCTCGGGAGCTAGAGGCTATCCTCCGCTACATGGTTTGAGACTGGCCTAGGGCATGTGAAATGCAGTGTCAAAATATATTAAAATATTCAAAAGGAAAGTTGACAATGGATTAAGTAAGGAAGAAGCTTGCTTTCCTGAAACAAAGAAATCTGTGAAGACCTGGACCACCCAGAAGGGCTGCCTCGGTCCCAAGCTGCTTCTGAATTGCTACTCTTTCTGTCTTCCGAGTGTGGTTTTTAGTCTCTTGCTGGCTGCAACCCGGGGGCACTTATGATTGTGTTCCAGGCCAGATAAAAGGACACAAACAAAGAGTGGATGCCCAAGTACAGCTAGGACTTGAAATGCCTCTCCTGTGTTTTATAGCCCAGTTATTTTCATGTCGGCCGCATTTGCTGAAGCTTGGGTACCCGTCCACAGTGAGATCTAAGTTAGATGGATGTTTCCAGCTGACTGGGCAATTGCTGTCTTGAACTAAAGAGGGGTTGCTCTGCTTACAAAGGCAGAAGGGAAGGTGGTATTTCAGAATGTGTGATGCACACTGCTGGTTACATCAACTGATTCTAAAAACAGCTTCATCCGAGATCTGCATGGCTAATAAACACTTTTAAAAAGCAATTTAAAATCGTGCAAGAGTTGCCTGCATGGCTTTAAAAATAAGATTCTTCATTGTGTAGTTTATAAAATATAGATAGATATTTTAAAAAGATTTCTGAGTTAGGAAATTTAGGTTAAGCATAGTTAAACAGCAGGGGCCTTTCTAAAATCTTCAAAGAGGGGGAAAAAAAGATGACACAGTTCCTAAATGTATTTAGCAGCAGAGCTAACTTTTGTTGCGTTGCATGGAGGGTGGGGAGAGCTGTTTTTAAGACCAGTATAAAAAGACCTCCAGTTTGAGCAGCAGCAAGCAGTATTTTATCTTACAGCTCAGCAAGAGGAATTCTTAACTTTGTCCAAAAACTTGAGTTAAAAATTATCCTTAGGATATATTTTTATGAATTCTGGTCACAAAACATTTCAAAAATGTTTTGCTCAGTAGCAAAAATCATTAGACCTCTCTGAATCTTCCTCATCCTGAGGTTCTTTTTTGCTTAAGGAGACAGCCTTATTAGCTTCTGACTTCAATGTTATTCAAAATTTATTGTTGGAACATACCTCTTTTTTTTTTAAGATTTATTTATTATTATATCTAAGTACACTGTTGCTGTGTTCAGACACACTAGAAGAGGGTGTCAAATCTCATGACAGAGAGTTGTGAGCCACCATATGGTTGCTGGGATTTGAACTCATGACCCTTGGAAGAGCAGTCAGTGCTCTTAACCACTGAGCCATCTCTCCAGCCCCCATAAAGCACACCTCTTTAAATTGATTTTTTTTTTTAAAAAAATTTAACCTAATTAATTTTTTGTTTGTTTATTTGTTTTTTGAGACAGGGTTTCTCTGTCTAGTCCTGGCTGTCCTAGAAGTTGTTTGTAGACCAGGCTGGCCTTGAACTCAGAGATGTGCCTGTCTCTGCCTCCTGAGCTCTGTTAATTCTTTTAGCAAAAATCTTTATGTACTCATAAGGATCTGAATCTAGATAGTGCTGAGGAGGAGGTGGGTCCAGGATCCCTCCTGCACCCTGTTTTACAGGGGCTGTCTGCAGAGAAGATGTGGAAGAACATGGAGGTAGGGCTGAAACAGGCATAGAAACGAAAGGATGCTTGAACAGAAAATGTCTGGGGGATCTGAGGAGGCCAGAACAGAGGTGCCGGGGTAGGTAGCGGTTAGTTAAGCCAGTATTGCTGCAGTAGCCCTTCTTCCTGCTCACAGAGATGCCAAAGAAACCTCTTTACTTAAACGTAGTCTTTAAATACATAATGGCATCAATGTGTTACTTGGGCTGGCACTGTCAGGCTTTCAGTGACTGATTTCCTCTCAATATAAGGAAAGCTGAAAGGAAAGGAAAAAAAAAAAGATTTGCCCAGTTTGGACAAGGCCTCCTTTTTTTCCTGTATGTATATCTGAAACATCAATATCAGCTGCAGATCAATAACTTATCAAAAAAAAAAAAAACTTTAGTAGAAAGAAAAAAGTTAAAAAGGCACATAAGCGCTGTGTGCTCCGGATGGATCTGAATGAAACAGTATCTTCTCTTTTATTTTAAAATTTCAAAATGTGTTATAGAAAAACTGAATTAAAACATTTTAAACTATGGCTAGGATTTATCCCCCACGCTCTATCCCACCCCCCAGAAAAAAAAATCAAGACTTGAAATGTATTTCTTACTATGTGTTGCTAGAAATAACCAAATATCCAACACAGAGAGGAGACAGGGAAATCTGGGAAAGAATTTTAAACTCAGTAGGAGGAAGTATGTCCTTTGACTTCTTCAGAGTCCCGTTTATCGTATTCATTTATTTTTAAGTAGGACTAGGCGGTGACCACCTAGAGCGACTGACAATAGTTCGGAAACCCCAGATACTGACATGCTCTGCATCCTTTGCAGCAAGGAATGGTTCTATGGACGAGCCAACCCCACACTGTTCCGTGCAAGGTGACAGGCCAATGTGGCTCTGTGTTGGTGCATCTCATCCCTGCCCCCAGAGGCACTGACACTGCTTCAGCTCCTCCTGTGCCCAAGAGACTACTGATAATGGCCGGCAACAAATTAGCCAGGGGCCGCGCTGCCACCCTCAGCAGCTTTGCCAAGGCCACCCTTGATATCCTCTCCAAGACAGACAGCTAGCTACCTGACCCCCTGACCTCTGGAAAGAGACTGGGTTCACCATGTCTCCTCAGGATCTCACCGATCATCTTTTGAAAACCCACACCCAAGTCTCTCTGTTCAGAGGACCCAGGCTCCAGCTGTGGCTATCACATAAGGATTTTTATACAAGAAAAATGTAGTGAACTAAGTCTGTAAAAAAAGAAAGAAAGAAAGAAAGAATGTTCTGACTCTAAGTATAACATCAACAACTAACACAGGCTAGAAACTCTAAGAGAAGGTCCCAGGTTGGGCTAAGTACCCAGGGAGGTTTCCAAGCCCCTCAGGCTTTCCTTCTCACATCCTCAGTAAATTGGCACTCTGTTTTTGGGCTTAGTCACGCATGGCCCAAGAGGTTGGTCAACTCAAGATGTCAGGCTCTCACGTTTGAAAGGCAGGAGGTAACCATGGGCTACTCCAGAGGAGCGCACTCTTTTCAGTGAACGCTAATCTGTCTTTCAAAAGCCACCCAGGGAATTCACAGAGACTGGGGCAGTATGCACAGGGCCTGAATGTGTTCAAGCCAGACAGGGGCCCAGTGTTGAGGGGAAGGAGTGGGCAGAAGCTCCCATTCCTAACCAAGAACCTATCTCCACTTCACAACTACTTGCAAAGAAAAATTAGTTTTCTCCATTGGAGTCTCACTGGTTATATAAGCCACACTTAAGGACAGGTACTGTGCTTGGCAGTAGCTGCCAACATAAAATGAGCTCAAAGGTATTATTGTAGTTTTGGGTTTTTTTTTTAAAGATTTATTTATTATTATAAATGAGTACACTGTAAGCTGTGGTTGCTGGGATTTGAACTCATGACCTTTGGAAGAGCAGTCGGTGCTCTTACTCACTGAGCCATCTCACCAGCCCCTTTTGTTTTGTTTTTTAAAATGTCTCTCGCTTTGATGCTTTGTTTGGGCTTCTTCTTCATCTTTTTTGTTTTGTTTTGTTTTGTTTTTTGTTTTGTTTTTCGAGACAGGGTTTTTCAGTGTAACCTTGGCTGTCCTTGAACTCACTCTGTAGTCCAGGCTGGCCTCGAACTCAGAAATCAGCCTGCCTCTGCCTCCCAAGCGCTGGGATTAAAGGCGTACGCCACCACTGCTGAGCGGGCTTCTTTTTTTAATCTTATTAATCTTTTGTTGGTTGGTATATTATGTTTTCTTCTGTGCTTTTTAAGGAAGGTTTATTTGTTTATTTATTTTATTGATACGAGTACAATGTAGCTGTCTTCAGACACACCAGAAGAGGGCATCAGATCGCACTACAGATGGTTGTGAGCCACCATGTGGTTGCTGGGAATTGAGCTCAGGACCTCTGGAAGAACAGCCAGTGCTCTTAACCACTGTGCCATCTCTCCAGCCTATGTATTATGTTCTATGATTTTGTGTTTTTATACGTTTGGGGTGTGTGTGGCATGGGCTTAGGTGCTCAAAGAAATCAGAAGAGCCTTTCAAACCCCCTGCAGCTGGATTTATAGGCAATTGTGAGCAAGCAGCTGTGGGTGCTACCTTCAGTTCTCTGGAAGCACACTAAGCCCTCTCAACTGCTAAGCCACTTCTCCGGCACCCGTATGACTCTTCCATATCTGTCAGGGAAAGTTTAGTATTAGTACTGCTTCTTTCAACACCCTAACTGTTGTAGGTGTAATTTCTCTATGATGCAGCGAACAGTTTCCCTTCATCTCCCTGTGTGTTTAGGAGTCATATGAGTAGCAATTGGACAATAATGTAGACATCACCCCGTTATTTTCTAGAAGGAACACAGTGGCTCTTGGTGGTTTGGAAGTTTCTTTAAAACACAGCGATTCTTCATAGAATAGAAGAAAACAGTATGATTTTGAGAAAAAGAAAGCAAACAGAGATTGTTTGATGCCCGAAATACCAGACACTTTTATGGTTAAGAAGGGAATACGAAGGTTTGTCAGAGAAATGGCTCAGCAGGCAAGGGTACTGACTGCTCTTCCAGAGGACCCAAGCCCAATTCCCAGCACCCACGTGGCAGCTCACCATCTCCAGAATCTCGCAGCTTCACACAGACATACATTCAGGCAGAACACCAATAACACATAAAAGAAAAGTAACCAAAAATAATTACTAAGAAATGAAGAAGAGAGTACAATTTGAAAGTCAAGGCCAATGGCTCCAAAGGAGTCAGCACAGAAGGACGTACAGCTGCACAGTAAGACAGAAGCCCCATTCTCCTGGACAGTGGTAAGCAGTTATCTTGCTCTCTGACACATACGGAGTGTGATAGGAGTTCAGAGAGAGGAGGTGCTTTGCTAACTAGAGCTGTCAGTTGGGAAGGGTGTTTTGCTTGACAGTTGATTAGGGGTTAAATGAACTGAAAAAAATTGGTCATATTTACTGCTTTTGCACTTATTGAAACAGCAATTATCAGCGTTTTTCTTCTGCCAGCTTGAAAGAGTAGATTTTAAACAATTATCCATGGAAGAAAAACAGATTTTTTTTTGAGTGGCAAAAGGGCAACCAGGATTTGAAGCTGCTGGTTCTTCGCCGGCTAAGGAGCCTGGTCTGAAAATTGGCTAACAGGGCTGCTAAACCTTGAAAGTTGCCTTGTAAGACCTGCCAAAATGAAATAATGGAGCTCTGAAAAAGAGCAAGAAATAAAGGAAGAAACCCCACACACATCAAATATACAATCACCTAGGTTATTCTTAGTCAGCATCACATTCTGAATCCTTTCTGAGTGAAATCACTTATGACTTCTTGTCATAAATGCCCAGTGTAGTGGTTTGAGTAAAAATGGCCCCCACAGGCCCATAGGGAGTGTCACTATTAGGAGTTGTGGCCTTATTGGAGTTGGTATGGCCCTGCTGGTGGAAGTGTATCACTGGTGGGGGGCAGGCTTTGAGGGCTCATAAGCTCAAGCCACGAACAGGGTGGCACACAGTCGTCTTCTACTGCCTATAGATCAAGATGCAGAACTCTCAGTTCCTTCTCCAGCATCATGTCTCTCCGACACAATGGTAATGGATTAAACCTCTGAGACTGTAAACTAGCATCAATGAAATGTTTTTCTTTATCAGAGCTGCTGTGGTCATGATGTGTTCATCAAAGTGATAGAAGCCCTAACTAAGACACCCAGGATTTATTAAATGCTCACTGTACCAGTAGATGCCAGGCAGTGCTCTAAATGTTGGGGTTACTGTAATGGATATGTTACATGAAAGCTTTTGTCCACACGGATACATACCCCTGCTCACCCCTGGAAAGATAGACAACAAACAATAAAACATTAGCAAGTCACAGTCTTACGGAGGAAAGCGGGATGGGGGAGAGAGGAAGGAATTATATGCTGATAATCTCGTATTTAAATAAAACTATTAATGGAGTAAAGAAAAGATGTGTGCAGCTCTCTGGACAACCATATTAGAGTAAAAGAAATATCAGGTACAAAGTCCCCAAAAAGGGACACATTTGGCACATCCGAAGATCACAGGCAAGTAAAAATGACATGAGAGGCATGTGTCATTCAAGACGTGTTTTATTTATTTATTTAATTTTTTTTGTTGTGTTTTCAAGACAGGGTTTCTCTGTGTAGCCCTAGCTGTCCTGAACTCACTCTGTAGACCAGGCTAACCTCGAACTCAGAAATCTGCCTGCCTCTGCCTCCTAAGTGCTGGGATTAAAGGTGTGTGTCACCACTGCCCAGCCAAGATATGTTTTAAAATGTTTTATTCATCACACAAAAAAATGTTCCAGAAGGAGAGATCAGTTTAATAATGTCATTTATTTTATTCATTGTGGTTACGACCTTAAAGATGTCTAAGGTCATTGGAATATGAAAGTCTCTCACGTACATTTAAGATTACCTGTATGGAGCCGGGCAGTGGTGGCGCATTCCTTTAATGCCAGCAGAGGCAGAGGCAGAGGCAGAGAGGCAGAGAGGCAGAGAGGCAGAGAGGCAGAGAGTCAGAGTCAGAGGCAGGTGGATATCTCTGAGTTTGAGGTCCAGGACAACCAGGGCTACACAGAGAAACTCTGTCTCAAAACTAACTAACTAACTAACTAAAAAAGAAAAAAAAAACTAAACCAAACCAAACCAAAAAAAATGTTGTGACATGAGTAATTTTATATTGATTTCATCTAAAAGTGATAATTTGGAAGCACAATAAATCCCTGATTTCTGGTTTTCCTTCAGCATCCATGGAAGGATGGTGTTGGGATTAAAGGTTTGCATCTTAAGTAAACAGTTCTGCTGTATATTTTTCCTTATCTTTCCACTTGGTCTTTCCCCGTTTCAGATGTCCATTAGCCCCCTCTGGACAGTAGCACCAGACAGTATCTGTTACACCAGACTTTGCAGTTCTTCCTAGTTCATTGAGGACATGGTAAGCTAGGTTAGTAGAATAAAAACCTATGAGATTTATCTGTCATCTATCTGAACTGCAGTGACCAAGTATTTGGCAAATTATTAGTATGGGTGAGTCTGTTAATTTAACATTTATATTTTACATTGACATTGTTATTGTTTTTGTGGTTCCGGAGGAGAACTTCAGGCAGGCTCAGTAAGCACAGCACCGCTGTGCACACCTCCTGCCTGCTATTATGTTAAATTCACATCTCATGATTGCATACATTCATGGATACAGTATGACAGTTTGATATGTGTAAACAATGTCAAATGATTAAATCAAGCTAATTATTATATCCATCATCTTGTTTACTTGCCAGTTTTGGTGGTATTGTAACCAGAGAGCTGGAATTCATAATGCCTGTCATTGTGAATGCCAGCAGCAGAGGTGGGAACTGAACTGTTCAAGATGTGCTCCATTCTGAGACCTGGCAGTCTAAGAAGGCAGTGGGTTGGCACCCTAAAATGTGCCTGACACGTCTTCTCCAGCCAGAGGATTATATGGGGAGAAGTGCTTGTGTGTCGGTGTGTGTTCGTGTGTGTGTCTGTGTGTATTTGTGTGTGTTTGTGTATGTTTGTGTGTAAGTGTGTGTATCTGTATGTATTTGTGTGTGTTTGTGTCTAAGTGTGTGTCTGTGTGTTTGTTGTATGTGCATGTGTGTATGCTTGTGTGTGTGTTTGCTGTGTATGTATATGTTTGTGTGTTTGTCTGTGTATGTGTGTGTGTGTGTATTTGTTGTGTGTGCTTGTGTTTGTGTGTGTTTGTGTGTGTGTATTTGTTGTGTGTGTGTTTGTGTGTGTGTGTGCTTGTGTTTGTGTGTGTTTGTGTGTATTTGTGTGTGTGTGCTTGTGTGTGTTTGTGTATGTTTGTGTGTAAGTGTGTGTATCTGTATGTATTTGTGTGTGTTTGTGTATAAGTGTGTGTCTGTGTGTTTGCTGTATGTGCATGTGTGTATGCTTGTGTGTGTGTATTTGCTGTGTATGTATATGTTTGTGTGTTTGTCTGTGTATGTGTGTTTGTGTGTGTGTGTATTTGTTGTGTGTGCTTGTGTTTGTGTGTGTGTGCTTGTGTTTGTGTGTGTGTGCTTGTGTTTGTGTGTATTTGTGTGTGTGTGCTTGTGTTTGTGTGTATTTGTGTGTATTTGTGTGTGTCTGTGTGTATTTGTTGTGTGTTCTTGTGTTTGTGTGTGTGTATTTGTTGTGTGTGCTTGTGTTTGTGTGTGTGTGCTTGTGTTTGTGTATGTGTGTCTGTGTGTGTGTATTTGTTGTGTGTGCTTGTGTTTGTGTGTGTGTGCTTGTGTTTGTGTGTGTGTGTGTGTGTGTATTTGTGTGTATTTGTGTGTGTGTGCGTGCACACGCGTGCCGGCGTATATGTATAGAACAAAGACAATCTGACACTCTGGAGCTCTGTCTTACCCCTCTGCTAGGGGCTGAGCCACACTTGTGAAATAAAATGTCTGTGCCATTCTCATTACCTCTTCTACTCTTCCACTAGTCTGTGGATTTCTGAGCTAGGTGCTTAGCGAAGTGCTGAAACACTAAGTTAAGCTTATTGTCTGCCCATATCACCTAATACTTCTCCAGGGCTTCTGGTCTGGTGAGGGCTTAACTTAGAACAAATCTTAACTGTGTATAGGAGCTAAGCTACTGAAACACCTATGTGCAGACTCCATTCTACAATACACAGTACAGATTTTTAGTTATTTTGAGAAATGGTAAACAATACTGTTGACTATAGCCTCTCTCCACCATGTGCAATTGTTCCAGTTGGGTTTGTTTTGCTATGATGAAACCCAAAAGGAACTTGAGAGGGAAAGGGTGTGTTTCACTCCACCACTCCCAAATCACAATCCATCACCAAGGGACATCAGGTAGGAACTCAAGGAGGAACAGAGGTCGAAACCATGGAGGACCATTACTTACTGGCACGCTTCCCTTGGCTTGTCAGCGAATTTTCTTATAAAGCGCAGTCTCACCTGACCAAGATGGCACTGCCCATAGTGGGATGGGTCCTCCAAAATCAATTAACAATTAATTAAATGGCCTAGGGACATGGCCACGGGTCATCCGAAGGAATTGCTTTCTCAATTGAGGTTCAGTCTTCCCAGGTGTGGCAAGTTGACACCTGAAGCTATCACAGCAAATAGACCTCGTATTACCTCATGTGTATCTAAAGCCTTCTTGTACAAAGACACTTCAGGGTGACATTAACACTTAGATCAGGGCATTCCAAAGAAAGCAGATCACCTTCCATGACTTGGGTGGGTCACCTTCCATGACGTTGGGTAGGTTTCAACATGCAGTGGATGTCCTAACCCTGACCTCCCCCGAGCAAGAAAGAGTGTGGCCAGTAGATGGCCTTGGGCTTAACTTGATGCTCTTCTTTAAGTCTCTAGCCTACCTACTGGCCTCTTGGCATCCTGGACACTCCAAGCTTTTATTTGAGTGAGTTATTAGACTTGAGCATCAGTTCTCAACCATATTTCCAGTGCTCTTAGGAACTGAGACATCACTCAGTTGCAAAATTACAGTTATGAAGTAGCAACGAAAATAATGTTATGGTTAGGAGTCATCACATGATAAGGAAATGTATTTAAGAGTCATGGCATTAGGAAGGTTGAGAACCACTGACCTATAGGAAGTGTATATGCGGGGACACACACACACCACACGACACAACACCTCACCATACTTCACCACACCACACCACATCACACCACACCACACCACACCACACCACACCACACCACACCACACCACACCACACCACACCACACCTGCTGATTCTGTTCCTGTGAAGAGCCCTGCTTAGTGCAAGGTATGTCTGAAAGATATCCCACCCCCATTCCCTGAGTTTGGAGTCTCGTGGAGCAGGAATGATCTGGATAGGACAGATACAGACTGGGAAGGGTAAACATGGCTGGAGGACTGTTCCATCCATCCAGAGTGTGACAAGAAGGGGACACAAAGGCTGTTATCTGACTCTGAAGGCTTGGAAATAGAGTAGCCTGCATTTCAAGGGCAGCAGAAATCTGCCAGGCGCAGGAGGCTGTTTCAACAGAGGATAAAGAGTTTTGAATTCTGTCCCAGGCTCTGATTTAGTTTGCCAGAACAGATACCACAACTCAAGGGGCTTGAACAACAGAAATGTATGCTGCTTATAGTTCTGGAGGCCTGAAGCCCAGGATCAATGCTCTTCCCTGTAGCCTCTGTCTCTGCATATGGTTTCTTTGGCTGCCTGGTCTCAGGGTCATCCTCTGTGCATGGGTATCTTTGGTGTGTTTTTGCATGTTCAGGATTATCTCTTCTTGAAAAGATGCCAGGCAGAATGATCAGGGCCCACCCTCAGGGCCTCACCTGAACTTACTCACCTCTGTGAAGGCTCCAAATGCAGTCACTCTCTAAGGCTCTGAGACTTCAATGTGTGTGTGTGTGTGTGTGTGTGTGTGTGTGTGTGTGTGTGTATGTGATGTGCAATTCAATGTATAACCAGCTCCAAAGGCTGACACAAGTATTTTCAAGACTCAACAGCAGAGAGTAAATGAATAGAAATGGCAGACTGCTACCTAAAGAGAACCCAGCAAATAAGAGAGTCTTTTCAGGGCATAAATGCAGGTCTGGCTGAGTCCATAGTCCAAGTGTTAATGCAGATGGAGGGAAGGGAGGCCCTCATGATCTCCTCCTTATCCTAATTCCCTGCCTGGCCACTGTTTATCATCAGTGATCTCTGGGAGTGGAGGCAGAGTAAAGGTTAATGAGTCACTCCATCCGTAGATTTCTGCCTAACTTGAAGAGGCCAAGCTCCATTTCTGTCTGGGAAAAGCCCAGGAGCAAATATTTTTCAGGAGATGAAAGAGAAGGAAGCAACTGTGTTTGAGAGAGACAGGAAAGTGGGACTGTCTTCCAGTTTGTTTTATAAAACATATATATATATATATATATATATATATATATATATATATATATATATATATATTTGCTGCATACTTTCTGGTCACAGATGGTCCTTCTCTCCAAAGCAAACTGTTCCGTAACTTGGTCAAGGACAATGGGGCATGGTCATCATCAGCTACATAGCCAGTTCTTTGTTTCAAGCAATTGATTAAAAACAAATCCAAGAGAATTCAAATATTGATCTGTAATGAATAAGAATCAAACATATGTTGCAGGACGTTTGACCACATTGTGAGCCCCAGGGTCATAAACTAGAAAAACCTTTTCTTGCTGCGGTGTGGCTTAGCCCTAGCACACACCTTTAACCCAAGAACTTTCTGTAAATAGGATTAAATAAAGTCAACCATAGGTCAAGAGGCAGGACAAGCAACAAGTTGATAGGAAATGAACATAAGAAGGCCCAGGAAAGAGAAAGGATGGTCTTAGTTGAAGGGTATTTAAAACAGTGTAGAGAAGTAGGGGTGCCTTTTCCTTCTGGGATGTCAGTAGAGTAGGAAGGTCAGCTAGGTGCTTTCTCTGCCTCTCTAAGCTAGCAGACTTGTACCACATCATCTGGCTTCTGAGTCTTCATTTGGTAAATTGAATATTTGGGATTTTGTTTTAAATACAACAAGTATACCAATGACTTTTATAGTTCTTTACATTTGTGTAAAGAACTATACATTTTGGAGATGGTCTTACAATTTTGGTGTTGGCCCCAAGAATGTGTTATGTAGGCAAAGATTCCTGCAAATCTATATCAATTCTCTTTACCTCCCTAGAATCTAGATTATAAGTGTGTACCATCATACCCAGCAGAGATAGGCAGATCTCTGTGAGTTGGAGACCACCCTGGTCTACATAGTGATTGATGTACAGGACCCCAGAGATACATAATGAGACCCTGTCTCAAAGTAAATAAATAATAAATAAATACATACATACATAAATAAATAGATGTAAAATATAAAGAAAGAGAAAGAAAGGAAGGAAGGTAGCAAGGGAGCTTTATTTAAAAGTAAACTAATAATTCAGACCAGAAATGTGTTGTCAATAAAGACAGTGGACCATTATAGTGAAAAAAATTCAAGGACTTTTGTCTTATGGAGGGCTTTGAAGAGACACCATGACCACAGCAGCTCTTATAAGGGAAAACATTTCATTGAAGCTGGTTTACAGTTCTAGATTAATCCATCATTATCATGGCAAGAAGCATGGCAGCATCCAGGCACATACATAGTCCTGAAGCAGTAGCTGAGAGTTCTACATCTTGATCTACAGGCAGCAGAAGAGAGACTGTGTGCCACACTGGGTATAGCTTGAGCATAGGAGACCTCAAAGCCTGCCCCCACAGTGACATGCTTCCACCAGCAAGGCCACACTTTCTAATATACCACACCCTGTAGGCCAAGCACCCAAACACATAAGTCTATGGGGAACATTCCTATTTAGAACACCACAACTTTGATTATCATTTCTGGCTTCCTTTTATGGGGTTCAAGAGAAGGAGCTTGGCTGCGAAGTAGCATAGCATAGTTGGTTCTCATCTTAATTGTTAGGCTTGTATTATATAAACCTTTGCTTATTTGCTCTTTGAGTCTGTCCTTTCCCACAATATATCTGATTTTAATCATATTCATGAACACATGCATAGGCATTAAAAGGGAGTAACCTGTTTCTGTTGTTTAAAGCAGTTATACGTGCAACTTGATCAGAATGAGGTTACTAATATGCCGGGTATTTTGTTAGGACAAGGGTGTGTGTAAAGCCCAAACCAAGCAGAGTGCCAAGTTGCTAATGTATTTATTCCCTATGCTCATTTGACCTCAGGGAGGCCATTAATAATGCCAACTACAAAGACTATATAGTAACCAGAAAAGGAGCTTTTCACAATAAGAGAGAGAAACTGATACTAGCTTTTGTGAACACTAGGATTCCAACTGCTTAAAAGGTGGTATGTGTGGACCAAGGACATGAATGTCTGTGCTTAAAAATAAAATTCTTAGGTGCTGAATAGAGTTGTTTCCTTCTTCATGCTGTTTTCTTGTTAAGCTTATTTAATGATAAAATTCAATAACAATAATTTTTACTTAGGAATTCAGAAATATAAGATGATACTCTTGTCTCAGTGCTTTCCAAAAGCTTCTACTAAGAGTGTACAACAGATAAAATCGATTTTCCTGCAATAAATATAAGGTGAATAGATATTTTCAGTAACTTCAAGTTTGAATGGTCTTCCATTGCTGATGCTCCTCCTCCTCTTCCTCTTCTTCATCCTCCTCCTCTGGTTTTTATAGACATAGTTTCTCTGTTTTGCCCTGGCTGTCCTGAAACTTACTCTGTAGAGCAGACTGATTTTGAAGTCAGAGGTCTGCCTGCCTCTGTCTTCAAAGTACTGGGACTAAAGGCATGAGCCACTAGCTGTTCATGGTGGGTCTGCTCTTACCTTCCTAGTTATGTGAACCAAGAGTCATTCTCTTCGTCTTCCTCTCCTTCTCCTCTATCTTTTTCCCTCTTTCTGTCCCTCCTTCCTTCTCTATCTTCTACTCTCTTCCTGCCTCCCTTTCCTTCTCCCCTTTCTCCCACTCTCTATCTCCTTCTCTCTCCTGATTTCCTTAAGTCAGCTTTAACTGGATTTTTTTTCCCCCATTTACACAAACCATTTTACCAAGAGCATCTAGACTGGACTGTGCTCTCCCCAGCCAAGAAAGTGGGGAGATGACAGAGATAGAGGGAGCAGTGGAAAAAGAAGCAAGTCTCCCAGCTTATTTACTCTCTGAAGAATGCTTGCTATCCTTACAGGAGCCCTGGCAGATGCAAGCGCATTTCGCATAGGAGAAAGGCTTGGCTGGCAAAAGACTACTCTCTTTAAAGTGAATGTGGGAACTGTGGAGATGAGCCTGTGGGGCCTGGTGGCCTTCTATGGCATGGGTCTCTCTCTCTACTGCTGAGGCCTGGTGGCTCTCTCTTCACTGGGGCCTGTGGCGGGGCACATTAGTCAAAAAGGAAGCAATGTATAAATGAGATATTTTATTATAGGAAAGAGAAAATAGGCCGGTCAAGTAGAGAGAAGGAAAGGAGAGGAAGGAGAGGACAAGAGAAGGAGAGAGAGAAAGGAAAGAAAGGAAGCAAGAGAACAAGAAGGCAAGGGAAGAGAACAAAGAACAGGAAAGAGAGGAAGAGGGCAAGAGAGGAGACAAAGAGCAAGAGAGGAGGAAGAGGGCAAGAGAGCAAGAGAGGAAGAAAAGAAGCAAGAGGGGAGACAAAAAGCAAGAAAGAGGAGAGGGGTGACCCACCCCTAATATTGTATAAGGCGTGGCTATCTGTTGGGTGAGGCATGCCTGGTTGTAGTCAGATGACTGGGGGTGGGGTCCAGCTAGACTGCTGGGAGCTTGGGGTGTTGTCTGCCTGATAGAGCACACATCTCCTGCAGGGGCAGCTGTGAGAGATTGTGACTCAAACAGGAGCCAAAGACTCAGGAGTTATAGCCGAACTCCTTCCGCCCCCTGCAGGCAGAAATTGCCCACTAGGGCTCCAGAGTTCAAGGCCTATTACTCGACTGAGCCTAAGTTGCCCAAACAGACCACTACCCTACATGAGCCTACATCAGTGGGGATGAGGGATGAGGAAGACAAGAGAGATGATGCAGGTAATGTGTAGCCATGTCCAGATTATATAAGTCACCAGCAGGCTCACAGCAGCAGGTATTTTTTACTATTGGCTCTATATTATGGCTTGTTTCAAATAATTATTGCCTGGTGTGCTTTGGAAATTTCCTTAGCACATAATAGTACCATGGTATTTCTCATTGTTATTTTCCTGATTTTTTTTTTCTTTTAAAGCTTGGTTTAACTGTTCAGTGGCTGACTGATGAGTATCTAATATTTTGTGTGGAGCTTGTCAGTTGTTAAAAAAATCAGAACATCTGGGTATAGGTACCAGAGATGTGCTTCAGGGAGATCAGGCCTGCAATCGTTGGAATCTGGAGGAATAAGGTCTCGGCCTGACGGAGTAAGGATGTAATTACTGTGTATCCACCTTGTCAGATGGAGTATTGTGAAGGAACACCCACCGCATCTTAAGAAGGGATAAAACTTCATGTTACATGTTCACAGTTGGCCCAAGGCTTCTGTTCTCATTCATTCCATCCTGTGTTCTACAGTGCACTTGGGCCTTAGCTTTTGAAGGTTGTTTTTCCCAGCATCCCTTGCCAACTGGGGATGAATTTCTGCCAATGGGCCGCACTGATTGAGGTAGAGGTAGGAGGGAAGGAGACAGAATTGTTTCCTGGAGCCCTTTTTTTGTTACCTGCTCTACTCTGAACCAGCCTTTGTGCTGTGTCAAGGAGCACACAGAGCATCTTCCTTAGGGTTCTAGACCCGCAATAGGCCTGGGTGCCATCAACACTAAATCTTCTTTCTTTTTACCTTAACGATGGTGATAGCTTGTAATCTCTGAGGTACCCATCTGTCTGTTTTCTCAGCATTTCCCGTATGATGGGTTGCCTGAATTAAATGTACTTTTGAAATATCTGAAGTGGTTTTGTTTTCTGGCTAGTATTTCTAAGAAGCGTCCTGCATCTGCTGTAGACCCAGGAACGCTTTGGAAATGCATGGGCAGTTGTTTGTTGCAGTTGGTAATTCATTAAGAAATATGCATTCAATAGTTTTGGATTTAATTTTGAGAATTTTTCATGAAACACGATCCTCTTCAGTGACCTGAAGCCTGGCAGCTGTACTCACCAGGTTGATGGCATCTTGTTTCTTTACCGCCTGGCCTTCCTTGAGTTTCTTTTCACAATTTAAATTTAGATGCTTTTGCTAACTACTGCCTCACAGCACTCAGTAATTACATGGTCTTTCCCTAGGCTGCTTAAGCAATTCAGGCTTGGTCCCTCTCCTCATTTGGAGTGATGAATGGGGCTGGTTACAGGAAGTATGATATAGCTGGCTATCAGAGACTTTTATCATGGATGAATTTGTCAAACTACGTCAATTGGATGGAAGCCCACACCCTGGTTTGGATGACTCCTGCCAGATCCTTCAGGATTTCTTTGTTAGTTTTTCTAGGAAACTTCCTGTGATCTCCCCTATCAAAGCCCATGTTGTATGAACCCCCTGGCTGGAGCTTATAGAAAAAGGGTTTTTACTGAGGTGAGCTTGTAGGAACCACACCCACAAATGGGTTAAAACAACTGGGTAGAGGGAGACGTTGAACTATGGATCTGTTGCAAAAGCTTTCTCCACCATCACCATCGGCTGTGGACTTCCTTGATCATCTGTGGAAGGTGGAGATATCCCTGAACCTTTGCTCTAGGCTGTGGTGCTGAGTTCCTGAATCCGCTGTGGAATGTGGACACATCACTGAATGGTTGTTCTGGGCTGTGGAGCTGAGCTGGAGTTCCTGAATCAGCCATGTGGACTACTCCCTGAACTTAGGTGGGGCAGCTGTCAGTAACAGAGACAAAGGGCACACACTCAGCAGCCAACACCCGAGAAGCTTCAGGATGGTCCCTCGGTGCTGAAAGGGGACCAAGATAGCACACCACAGTTCTATACTGTCATTGGTCAAGTGCAAGTTCTTGGGTCAAAAGTGCTTACTTTTGTGTATTTGTGATAAGGCCAGAGGTCAATCATGAGTAGTATTGCTCAGGTCTGTCCACCCACCTTGGTTTTGGAGACAGACATTTACTGGCCTTGGGCTAGCCAATTAGACTAGTTTTGCTGGCCAGAGAGCTCCAGGGACTTGTCTGTCTTTGTCTCCCCTGCTCTATAGGATTATAAACCCATGCCACTAAAGCTGGGTATTTACATGGGTTCTGAGATGGTGTTTTTTTGCTTTTCATTGAAATTTTTATCCAGGTGGTGGTAGCATATGCCTTTAATCCCAGCACTCAGGAGGCAGAGGCAGATGGATCTCTGTGAGTTCGAGGCCAACATGGTCTACAGAGCAAGTTCCAGGATAGTAAAGACTACATAGAGAAAACCTATCTCGAAAAACCAATATATATATTTGTGTATTTGTTGATATGGTATGTATATGTGTGTGTGTGCCACAGCATTCATGTCAGAAGACAACCACATGGTGCTGGCTCTTTTCTTTACATGGATTCTAGGGCTCAAACTCAGGTAGCCTTTATTCGTTTTTCCATTGGTCTAGCTTGTTCGCCGCATATCTCCATGCTTTCATGAGGAGCACTTGTATGCTGAGCTAGCCGCACAGCTCAAGGGTGCTTACCCTTGAGTATGCAAACCATAGCACAGCGTCTCTCAGTCTGGGTCAGTATCCAGTAAGGAACAGTACATAGAAGCTCTAGGCTGATGTTGAATGAAGGTAGGAAAGCCATTCAATAGCGGCCATGGGCTTTACTATTCAATCTATCCCCTAAAGTTACACTTAAAACAATTTGATTTTAGTTTCCTTCTGGGGAAGTGTGTGTTAGCTTGGCACTGAAGTGAAATCTCTCAAGTACACATTTTAGGCAAACTGAGAAGTTCTAAACTATGCTCAGGGGGGTTGCGTCAGGCACAGAGAAGCTAGCACAGGTGAGGAGGGATGTTGGACAGATGCCCTCTGGGCACTGTTCCTCTGTGGCTGCTCTGTTATCCCAGGCTTGACTTTGAGGCTGGCATTTAGCACAAGTACTCTTTTAGCTGCCTCAGCTTTTGGCCATCCACAAGGTCAATGTGTCCTCTACAAACACAGGAGTCCAGTGACAAAAAAAAAAGAGTTGAAAGACAGCAACGATCAACAGGAAATAAAACATTTTTATTGAGTGTCCATGTAATATGTTAAGTCATTTTGAACAACAATCAGAAAACTACCATGGGGTTCACTACACAAAGTGAAACAGAATTTAAACCACTTATCAAAAAATGAAGGAAGAGTACAGCTAAAGGAGTTGGCTCGCGGGCCACGAGCCTTTATGGCAGAAGAAAACACCCCAACATTTCTACGAGACACAGAGAGAACCCACACAGAGAAACACTCAAGCAGGCAGTAAATACACAAAGGCAGCTAGGCTCTTTCTAGGGCATCAGCTTCTAAGACTTCACACTGCATTGTCAGAAAGGTACATGTGGCTTCTCAGAGGATGGATCTTGGTCAGGAAGCAGGTCCAGTCACCGGCTCATGAGAGAGATGATATAGTACCAACTAATTCTATGGTGACAATCCCACGTTGGCAGTGTTGCAAGAGAATGTGCTAGTAGTATTGTAATGCAGGAAGGAATGTCTGTTCGGCAGCTGGGAGCTGCTTCCTTGGAAATGTTGTTCCACTGTGTACAACTTAAGTCGGGAGATGGTGAAGTGAAATGTCGGTAAAGTTAACTCCTTCTCTTTGGTAGGACTTGGTCCCTTAAATGGGAAAGCCCCTCATTTTAGTCTCCTGTTTAGACTGCTGTTTAGTCTCACCTATGAGTGTGCCTTTCCTATTATCTGTGGTTTTGATGCTGAAAATGTGCTGTCAGTCCATGGGAAAGGATTTTCTCCTTGTCCGGTGTGTCTGTTCTAGTTCTAAAGAGTTTGTTGTGATGGGAGTGAAGCACAAAGGGTTTGCCTCTTCTTCAATGGGGGAAGAATCACAACCAGGGTTTGGATTTTGTGTTGTGTGTGCAGGAGGAACAGCTGGCCCCGTGTCTAAAGTCTACCAACAGCCCTTTTTGGGATTCTCTTGAGTTTTGTCCAAAACATGGAGCTAAATCCTAAAGATCAAACTCGAGGCCATGCTTAGCATTCCTCCATTTAATTTTGGTAGATGTGAAGATGGTCTCTCCCTTCAGAATGCTGCTGTTCTCTGTGACCTGGAGGTGAAGACAGGCCGCACTAACAAGTAGGAGAAGAGTCTAGAAGCAGTGTTAGGTAGCAGGCTCACCTTCCTGAAGTGGCTGTCTACCGCAGCGGGACAAATGTGGACTAGTGCACAGTGTTGACAAAATGCTGTGTGTTTTCCCCACCCCCCAGTCTATGTATCTTTCTGTCCTATGCATAGCTGTTCAGTTCTGAATTGGTCCTTAGGAATGAGAACTGTTTGTGCTACACACACGTTGGGCAGTGCAGTAAGAGGGAATGGCAGTATTGTTACAATATCACTACGGAGTAAGTTGGGTGCTATCCACTGAGGAAAACTACGTGTCTAAGCACACGGGGCAGTCACAGTGTTACACAGAGCAGTCCTTAAGACTCATATGGAATGACTAGTGGCTTCATAATAGTGCCATTTACTACAGAATAACATTGAGAACATTTAAAAACTCCTCCTAAGTCAAGCATCTAGTGTACATAAGAGGTTGCTTCAGTTTGCTAGAACTTGTTCTTAGTTTTTTGTTTCACCTTTGTTTAAAGGACAAATTAAAACTTAAGTAAAAAGAGCATATAAAAAGATCACTAGCTGTCTGTTTTGGCTTAATCGAAGTGCATTCAGAACTATGGCTAATTGTTATATTTCGCCTTTTCATGGGATTACAATACTGTCTGTTTACCACAAAGTAACTTTGTGGAATAAGCACAGATTGCTGTGTTAAAAATATTCTGCATTCCTTCTAATCTGGTTTTATATAATAAAATATTTTGTTACAAAGTCTCACGCGCATACCTTTTGGGATCAATATTGGGGTGAAATCTGGATCAGAACTCCCAGGTTGCACGTTTTATATAAATGTGATAATGGAGAGCTATTATTTTCTGTTTAAATAGTCAGGCAATATTTCAGAAATGTTGACTTCTCTCAGCTTCTCCTCTCACACCCTAACCCCAAACAAAGGCATGCACCACACATAAGACTCGTGCATACACTTTCACACTTGCACACGCACACACAGAGGACACCACCATGATGCTATGCTAGATGCAGATGTAGGAACTCACTGGTTCCCGTTCACTGCTTCCTTGACTGTGAGAGTGAAGCCATGACTTTAGCTTTGCAGAGACAGACAGACAGACAGATGCTATTCAGGTTGGTGGCTTTGCTTCCTTGAGGTCAGCCCGGATGCTGCTCAGGCCATGCTATTTGCCTGTGAAAGAATTCTACAAAATTGGGTTCGCCCATCAAAGATGTCGTGTGAGCGAATCTTGGTACTCAAATGATTCAATAGAAAGCTCAGGTTTAAGTTGTCCTTTAAGATGTTGGTTTAACTGTACTAGTGCCTTTCAAGTTGATATTTTTGCTGGAATGCAGACGATACTATATTTACCATATAATATATTATCAGCTCTCCTATATCTCAGTCAATTTACATAGTTTAAAATAGAACATCTTATTAAAAACATCTAGATATACACAGATTAGGAAACGCTTACAACATACAAATACACAAACTAGAAATAAATCTTTAGCATACTGGTATATACAACGGTGTGATACAATACATAATTTCAGTCATGCTCTATCTACACATCATATTGCTTAAAAGAAGAGTAGATTTGGAGGGCAGTGGTATGATGAAGGGCATAGGGGCTTTCTACACTTAAGTTTGTGCAAATTAAAAGAGGATCTGAAGTACCACTGGATTGTATCAGGAATGCATGGCTGGAAACTGAAAGGACCCATATTACTGAGGTATTTACAGATACTGGCTAAAGAGCACTATGTGGGCAGACAAAGAAAGGCTTCTTTTCCCTTTACTTCTTGACAGCCAGCATGGCATCAACCTCCTCCTCTACCTGCAGAGTGTGCCACTGGGCGATGGGTCGCCGTGGGTTGGCCAGCATGTCTGACCAGTGTCGCAGCTCTGCCCCGGTGCTGTTGTAGCCCACGAAGACTTTGCCGATGGCGTCATTCTTGCCAATCTTGTCATAGTCCAAAACAGTTACCACCACTTGCACTTTCTGAAAGAGGAACCAAGAATGCACCAGTGTAAGCCATCCCTCCAATTAAAGCCCTGGGACACACAGAACTTCCTTGGGATCTGAGGAACTAAGAATCCACTCCTGACCACCAAGATGGGGCTGGGAGCCCTGGAGTATGGAGATGTCAGCTGCTTTTGACTGTTCTAGATTTCCATTATCATTGTTATAACCACCACCATCATTGCTACTGCCATCTTAATACCTTTCTTGTGAGTTGCTGGGGGCAGTGTCTCATAGACCTCAGATTGGCTTCAAGCTTACTGTGTAGCTGACAACCCTGAACTCCTGATTCTCCCTCCTAAGGGTTGAGATTTCAGGAAGGTGTCATCATGCCTGGTGGTCATCTTAATACCTATACAATTAATTTTTATTAACTAGTAACTTTACAGAAGAAAAATTCAGTTATTTTTCTCAATAGAGTCTATTAATATTTCCATTATACAGATAAATATGCTGGAAGCTCACGGAAGTTTTATAACCTGGCTGAGGTCACATAAGGAATGATGAGTGGTTTCTATGCTGTTAACTACCATGCCAAGCTAACTATGAAAGGTTGTGACATGGCTTTATGTGACTTATCCATGAGCTTTCTGGCATGAGGACCCTAGGCCATTCTCTTTGTCCTTATTAAAACTTTTGGAGTCATAATCATGCACTGTGATCTCATTTCAAGAGATGACAGCCAGCATCTTATGTATAACTAAAAGGATCCAACCTAATCATATAGTTGTGACCACAAAATGTGACAATATAGTAGAAATCTTTTAAAAGGGCAGTAACTAAAGAAAATATGCTTTTTCTTTAGTATAATTCTCTTAATGAGCATCAATTAGTATATTATTATGCTATTACATACTATTAATTAGTATAGTGTTATAGTATAAAACATATACTCTCTAAAGAGTTCTACTTCCCAGGAAATGAATTTGGTTAGTCAGAATATGTGAAGGTTGTGATTCGGCACTGGATATAAAGATAAAAGATTAAAATAAAGTAGCTATATCGATTTTGGCCAGCAAAGGGAAGGAAAATACATCTGTGAAAGCCAGGCCCCAGTGAAGATACACTGAGTTATGACTTCGGGAGACTTTGACTCTGAGAACTGAACTACTCTGTCAGTGTGTTGAGAGACGCCGACGCCACTGAGATGCATCTTTAGAACAGCAAACACAGCTACTGTCTTTTTGAAAAGTAATTTTCTTATTATATTTATTTATTCATTTTCTGTGCATGCATGTGTGCAGGTGTAGGTGCAACATTGCACATGTGGAGACATGTGTAGGTGCAACATTGCACATGTGGAGACAACCTGCCAGAGTTGCTTCTCTTTCCCTATCACATGGGTCCCAGGCATCAACCCTAGGTTATGATGACTGACAGCAAGTATCTTCATCTACTTAGCCATCTCGAAGTCACGTCTGTGTGTAGAATTTAGAATGTAGTGCAAAATGTAGCATCATCTTCTATGTGTAGCCTTTCTATGATGCCACTATTAAGACAATTGCCTGTCTGAGCTGAGGATATGGCTCAGTGGTAGTTGGGTCATCTCCCAGTACCACAAATAAATAAATCAAATATCTATTTACTAGGTAGTGTTTGGGAACAAGGGTAAGTTGGTATTTGTGTCTTTGACTCTCAGATCTTGTCCCAAGCAAGTGCCCCATGATGCAATAGCTGTGCAGGAGCCAGCATGGCAACTTTATGTGCAAACGTAATAGATATTTTCATATTTAGGACAAACTTGACTATGTTTCTGAGGGGTGAGCTGATTAGGGTACCCACTGGATCTCTTTTGCAGGGGCCTCCATAGTTTATGCATTTTTTTGATGGTGGCGACAAAGATATTTTCTGCATGCTTTCAGAAATTAGCATAATTTGCTTCTTTCACAAAATGTTTCAGAAGGATTGAAAGAGACAGAAGACAGACACACAATCTAATAATCTCAGCCTAAGAGAAAACCAAACTGTTCTAGCAGGTAGAACACGATAATCTTTAAGGCAGTGGTTCTCAACATGTGGGTCGAGACCCCCCTGGGGGGATGGTTGAACAGCCCTTTCACAGTGGTCATACATCACATGTCCTGCATGGCAGACATTACAGTTATGAAGTAGCAACAAAAATAATTTTATAGTTGGCGGTCAGCACAACATGAGGAACTGTGTTAAGGGTCACAGCATTAGGAAGGTTGAGAACTACTGCTCCAGAGAAATATAAAGAAGGGAAAAACAGTGGTCTAGGATTAAAAGAAAGAAAGAAGGAAAGAGAGAAAGAAAGAAACAAGGAAAGAGAGAAAGAAAGAGAGAAAGGAAGAAAGAGAGAAAGGAAGGAAGGAAGGGAGGAAGGAAGGAAGAAAGAAAGATAGAAAGGAAGGAAGGAAGGAAGGAAGG
>NW_022196910.1:35653019-35671067 GCF_008632895.1 Mastomys coucha
GGAGAGAAGAAGGAAGGAAGGGAGGGAGGGAGGAGGGAAGGAAGGTAGATCCTTTGTAGGAGCAGAAGTGGCAGGTGGTGCTTGCTACTCCCAAACCCAGTCTGCTTCATGTTGGGCTCAGTCTCTCTCTCCACTAAAATGCTGCCCCAAATAGAAAATTTTATTTTGTTTTTAAAATATGCCTCCCTTTCAATATATTTGTACTTTCTGAAATTCATAGGTGGAATATTTTCATAGGTATAGGATCATAGTCCAAAGGAGTAAGTTTACAAGATTTTTTTTTCTTTTATTCCAATACCTTGCTTTGTATTGTTTCGTAGAATTAAAAAACAAAATGTCTGGAGGTGTTAGTTTCCATAGAAATAAGGTCTTAGAACTCAAAAAGTTCGCTGAGCAGATATTACAAAATAAATTATGGTAGAAAACTGATGTTTCAAGTTTTTTGCCAGAAGGTCTAAAGTGCTCACAGGCTTAGACTGCTGAACAAGGAACTGGGGACAGGGAAATGAAATCGGTGACTTACTTAGCTATTGAAAATAAATATGTACATTTGTATATATAATTTTCTATCATGTGAAGATGTAGATGAGCTAGTTACATAAACACCACAGCCCAAGTGAGAAGGAGGGATCCTGGCTATTTTTGCCCTATAGAATTGGATTTCTTATTGTAGCCTGGGAATGAATAGGCAAGTTCACTCTCTCTGAGGTTTTGGATCCCATAGACAAACTTATTGACCTAGCCAAGTGGTTCTGTTGGTTTTCTATTTCCCACCTTATTTCTGCTCAGCAGAAGGCAGCTAGCTGTTCCAGCTGATGAATCAGCCCTTCTCATGCTGTGTGTCTTATTATGTCCTGCTTATTGGAGCCCAGGCCTCACACAAATGTGCATGGGCCAGTTCTGATGGAGGCAAGGCACTGATGACTTGCAGGCTCTACATTTGTCAGTTATGCGATCTAAAGGTGTGAGACTGAGTGGAGGGACACACTTGTGTCAGCCATTACCTGGATTTGCTCGAATGGAACTTCAAAGCTGAAGGACTCATTGTAGTAGGGGTTAAGCGTGTTCTTCTTAATTGTTGTCTTTTTCTTCTTCAGTCTCTTGCCATTCTGCATCAGGTGAATCTTTACATAGGGATCTGAAAGACAGACACAGGAACTTTAGGAGCTCAGACATGTGTTTTGTTTTCTCTGAAATATTCCATGATGGTTTGTTTACTGTGTGTGTGGTAGTATGCACACTGCAGTGCATGCATGCATGGAGATCAAAGGACAGCGTGTGGGAACTGTCCTCTTCATTTACCGTGGGTCCTAGGGATCAGACTTAGGTCATAAGGTTTGGCGGCAGATACTTTGATTGTCTGACACTTCTTGTTCTCCAGAGCCACATGTTTTAGATCATGCGTGAGCCCCGACAGGTAAGTAATTACATAGCTCTTATGTAGTATGTTATAAACCATCAAACATCTTTTATTGAGAGGCTTTTAAGTAGGCTTTATGGCAGACTTATTGTCATGTTAGCTGAATTTCCTAGTTAACATCTGGGAGGGAAGAACAGTGGGATGCTGGGAAACCAGCTCTTTGGGTGGAGATGTCCTGACATGCAGCATTTGCAGATTTCTGTGGTGCAAGTGTGCTCACCATGGTCCATTTTAAGCCACAAACAGACTAACAACTGGCTTGTAAAATCTGTGGGAATTTAGCAGTTGGCTTCTGTGAGCTGGTGGAGAGCTTGGCCATAGCTTGCTTGACAGGGAGAAGACAAAGGAGCTACTTCATTCACTTGGTTATTCACCTACACAGCCAACACTGGAGTGGCCAGTACATGTTGGGCCCTCTTATCACTGATAGAAGCAGCACTGAGCTCAGTAGATTTTCTCTGTTTTCATGATGGGATCTCAGATGTGTGGGGTAATAGATATTAAGCTTTTAGAGAAAGGAGACTCCTTTGAAGTTAAAAGTTGATGAGCACAGTGCAAGGGAGGAGCCGAGCCAAGATCTATGGGAAAACAGCAGCAATGGTAGGTAGCGTGCACTATAAAGCTGGAACAGGAGCAGGCTCCAACTGCTCAGAAGGCATCTCTGGTGGGGATGGGAGTAGGGGGCCTGAGGAAGAGAATCAGGAATCAATCCTGATTGCCCATACTGGGGCTCTCTGGAGTCTCTGTGTGTGTGTGTGTCTGAGAGGAAGGCAGAGAGAGAGACAGAGAGAGAAAGAGAGAGAGAGAGAGAGAGAGAGAGAGAGAGAGAGAGAGAGAGAGAGACAGAGACAGAGACAGAGACACAGAGAGAGAGACAGAGAGAGAGACAGAGAGATAGAGAGTCAGAGACAGAGTCAGAGAGACAGAGAGAGACAGAGAGACAGAGAGTCAGAGACAGAGTTAGAGCGAGTGAGAGAGATACAGAGATCCTATTAAGCCTTCCTAGGTTGTAATAGTTTCCTCCATGTGTGTGCAAGGGATACGGAAGAGGCTGATACCCATGGAGGTGGAGAGAAGAGGGATGGGATGATTCTCGGAGCATTTTCTCTCAAGCCTCATTAGGCAAAGGCAACATAATAAGCCAGACCCTGGAGGGGTGAGGCAGCACCCACTTAAAGTCTCCATTGCTAATGGATGAATGGCATACCTTTACCTCGCAAGAAACCATGACTTCTGAAAAGAAAAAAAAAATCTCTCTGCTGTTTTTCTTAAGCAAAATCCATTTCATATATAATGCAAGTTCATTATAGAAAACTACCAGAAGGCAATGATAAAAGGAAAAAAAATTAGTATCGTCTAAAATAACTACTGCTAAGCCTTTCAAATTTTTTCTCTCGCCTTTCAGAGCTTTAGTTGGGAGAAGTATTATGGGGGATCTAAAGTCCACATAGTTTTAGGAAGCTGCAGATGAAAAGGTTGTTTTTATCTACCTCTCTCTGTACCTCAGTGGAATATAACTCCTCAAGGACAGAAACTATAACTGCTATATTCGCTGCTTTATTTTACTCAGACTGATGCATAAAAAAATTTGTGGGAGGGGGTACTCATGCATGCTATGAATTTATTCTGCCACCAAGCTGCATTGTCATCCTCCCCCAACCCCCCTGGGTTTTTCTGGCTGTTGAATGGCAAGTAGGAGGTAGACAGGGCCTCACCAGGTCCTTCTCTTAGTCTTGTCTTCTTCCTATTGCCCCAAAGTCAGGCATTTGCATGTATGGAGATTGGGGAATTTTTTTCCAGTGCTGTGCTCAGTCAAGAGATCATTTTTTTGGTCCTACAATCTGAAGTCTTCGGTGGCTTCTTTGTTGTTTCCAGTCTTTTCCACTTCCATCTGCTCTTAGGCTGCCCTGATTCCCAAGTACTCTCTGTTTTCCTCACTGCCCTGAAGTCTTGCTTGAATTCTGGGTGCTCTGCAGGTGGCTCTGATCCCCCCTTATCCCATTAGTGACTTCTGTGAGATTAAGCCTTGTTTGGTTCTCTGACTCCTTGCTGAGACCTCAAAATAGGAAAACAGCCATGTGGTGAGTCATACCTACGCTTTGAGGACACACAGATTTCCTTTTTAAAGGAAAAATTACCTCTCCCACAAAGCAGGCCTCTGAATGATTACCATTTGTTCTGTTTTAGGGGCTATCTGCAAAGCAAAGCAAACCCTAGTGAGCTCCCAGCATCTGAAAACTCCTGGCGATTGTGTCATGAGATACAATTGTATGGAAATGACACATCAGGCTGTAATGGGACTTAATAATGTGGCTTTCTCTAAGCTCTGAAGCTAGACACTAGGCATGGTGTTGGAACATCCTTTGGGGTTTTGGAAACACGTAAATAGTGTGGGGAATTATGTAAGCACTGAGACTGGGCTACCCCCTCAGGCCCTCTCTGTCCCTGTGGCTTGTGGGTCCCTCCATTTGCCAGCAGCAAGCACTCATGGGTATCTCCCTCTTCTGAATACTGACAACCTTTCTTCAACGTCATCCCTGCTACCACCCAAAGAAGCACAAGATAGACCATGCCTTTTGTTGTCTAATTTATATTGAAGAATACTAGTCTATTTCTTTTAAAACTTTGGTATAAAGAAGGATCTTTTTGTCTGATCTCTAATTTCTAAGGATTTCTAATATCTGGCTGCCATTTAAACAACAAAGATAGACTGAGGACCTGAATCCTAATCCTAGAACCACAGAAAGATAGAATGAGAGAAGTGACTGCACAGAGGTGTCCTCTGATGTCCATGTGGGATTCATGGTACTGCTGTGCCTCGACTCACAGGTGCAAAACAACACATACACACACCATACACCACACACACACATATACCACACACACACACACACACACACACATACACACACACACACACACACACACGTGCACACATAGAATATAGAGAAGGATTCTGCTTTGTGGCCTGGTGGTCTCGGTCCCTATCAGATCTCTCCTTTGGTTTTGGACTCTCTGTCATTGGAAAACATTGCATGGCTGTCCTCTTTCTAGTTGGACATCACATTGGCTGGACATTATCTCCCCTCTGTTGTAACAGCTATTTTGACTTAGAGGTTTTGCAGGACACTCTAGTGAGACCACTCTCAAGCTTACATGTCGACAAGCCTTTTTAATGAACCAAATTAAAGTTTGTGTTCCTACTGTTCACAAGTATGGTAGGCAGGATAATAACTCTTCCAAAGACATAACATTCTAATCTTGAGAACCTGTGAATATGTTGTATGGTAAAAGGGACAAGGCAAATGCTATTAAAGCAGAGACTTTCAAATATGATCAGCCCAGTGTTTCAGAAGGGCCTACCTACTCTTTTCACATAAGTCCTTGAAATGCAGAGAACCTTTCCTGGCTGTGATCAGGGCGTGACAACAGCAGAAGAGCCAAGCATATGCCAATGTAGGCTATTTTATTTATTTATTTTGGAGACAGGCTGACCTGGAACTCACTCCGTAGCTCAGGCTAGCCTCCAATTCTGCCACAGCCTCTCAAATGCTGGTATTACAAGAATAAACTACCATGCTTTGCTTTGAAGAAAGAAAGGGCCAGAAGCTCAAGTATGTGGATGACTGCAAGAAAAAAAATTTAAATGACAAAAACCAAAGAATGTCCTTTTCTTTAAACCAGTGGCTTTCAACCTTCCTAATTCATTAATACACTTCCTCATGTGGTCACTCCAACCATAAAATTATTTCATTGTTACTTTATAACTGTGATTTTACTATGTTATGAGTCACAATGTAATATCTGATATGCAACCCCCCTCCCCGCCTTGGGAGTTGTGACCACAGGTTGAGAACCCATGGCTCTAGAGCTGCTAGGAAGGAGGATGCCCCTCTCCACACATGGACTTGAGCCCATCGAGGCTTGGGTCAGATTTCTTTTTAATATTTTCCATTGGGACACAGAAATTGTATGTATTAATCATGTGCAATATGGCTTCCAAAATGTGTGTCTATATGGAATGGCTAAATTGGGCTAGCAGGTTTTATTCCCATGCTTATTTTACATGATAAAAACACTTACTATGTACTGTCTTAGAGATTTTCAAGAACCCTTGCTTATTAATATATAATATTACCACATTATACAATTGGTCTCTCTGACTTATTCCTCCTCTTCTTTAACTGAAGGTACAATTTCTCTAACTCTGTATAACTATAAGAAAATACATGTATGCTGTTTCAAGATATGGATTTGGTGATTATTTTTGCAGTGTCAACAGAAAACTAATAAAGTAACCAACTTTGAAGAGATTCTGTTACTTATCAAGCAAAATGTGAGGATGGGAGGTAAGGTGCTTTCAAGGTGTGTGTGTGTGTGTGTGTGTGTGTGTGTGTGTGTGTGTGTGTGTATGTGTGTACATGTATTTATATTGCTTGGATTGAACCCAGGGCCTTAAGCATGCTAGATAATTATTCTGAGTGGCTTCTTCACTCTTTCACTAGATCTAGAAACTGATCTTTTGAGAAATGTTGATATTCTTTCCTCTCTCCTAAAAAAGCAGTTATTGTAATCTTCACATCAAAAACCTTAAAGATGGTTAAGTTCTTTTAACAAAAAAAGTAAAAAACCATTGAGCATACCATCTAAAAATCATAGTAATATGCATTCTTTTTAGGATCTCTGTAAAACTAGTAAAATTAGACAAAATATGAACTGAAAATGATTTAATAAGGGCTTAAAACAAAAATGGTCCTTTATACTGGAAGTGTAATTTATGTTTTCTATAAGCTATTCTATCATCTCTCTCTCTCTCTCTCCCATTTAAAATTATATTATGTTATTTTATACTGCAACAATCCCTTTGATTGCTTTTTCAAGAACTCAAATCCAGGTCTGCAGTGCAGATAAGTATAAGTACAGATGCTGAAACCAGACTAATTTGGATCTCCACTCTGCTCCTCATAGTTGTGTGGCCTTGCAGAAGTTACTCAATTTTTTTTCTGTCATGGCTCCTTCAGTTATGAATTAGGGGAAATGATAATAGCTAATTATAGAGTTGTAAAGGTCAAACATGAAAAGTCTTCAATATGAGGCTGGCAAATGCCTTTCTTAGGATGCTTTGGTACAAGTGATGCTAAGGCAGCCTGTATGAACCAGGCTTGGCTCCCCCCTACCCCCAAGCTAACTTTGCTGACCTGCGGCCCACACCTAGCAAGCAGGAAAAAAACCTCTTTTGCTACAGAAGTTAGTCAGGTCCTAAGTCACCCTTCCCCCAAATGGCAGTGCTGCGGACACTGTCCTAAACAGGACTCTGGCCAGGTAAGCAGGATTGTTGTTGGGTAAATAAGCCTAAAGGTTTCTGTTTACTAGAAAAGGAGATCTCTTAAGTTGGTTCTGTTCTGCAGGAGCTTTCCTTAATCCTCGAGAAACCTCCCTTAACCTTACCCTAAAAGGTCAACTATATCTGCCAAGGGTTACCTGGTTCTGGCTCAATTCGGACACTCTGTATCAATTCAGACCCCAACCAAGCTAACTGACATACACAATTTGCTTGCTTCCCACCATTTTACTTTTCTCTCTGCACCCCTACTCCCCATAAATGGTCTTGGTAGTTTGATTTCCCCAGTACATTTTTATTTCTGTCCACAGAGAAGTCTGGTTTAGTAGTGTTGTTGTCCCATCGCTTATAGAGACAGGCTCCCCGAGTGTCACGCCTTCTCTAAGCAAAGGGTTGACTCATGAAAAGTTTAATCATGCATGCGATCAAAGGAAAAATATCACTGCTATAGCAAGTGGTCTTGAAGAATAAGGTAGGAAACTAACTTAGCATCTTGCAAGGTTTTCTCCCATTCTTGAAATAAATGTCTCAAATGGCTCAGAGCTGGGAAGGTAAGGTCAGAGTCTTAAGCAGAATGTCATGGCTTGAACAGCAGGAGTCAAAACTCTGAGTTATCAAGCCTTTGCAGATTCTGAGGCCACCTAAACCTTGGCATATTTGGGCATATCATATATCAGTGATTTATTAATCCTTTCCTTGTGGTACTAAAGTTGAGGAAAGAGAGAGTCCTCACTCAGTACTGGAGTTTGTTGTCTGGGATGAAGTAATGCCCTTTGTTGGCAGGTCTCATATCTGTGTCCCTTTTTCTGTAAATGTTTGTTACTGAGAGAAAATCTCATAGTAATTTAGTTTCTTCCTTCTAGTTTCCACTTTGCTACAGAATCTTTTTCCTGCCCATTCACCATTTCCCCGACCCTTCCACTTCCCTCTTTCCCTTCCTCCCTTCTTTTTCCCCTCCCTTCCTTCCTTCCTTCCTTCCTTCCTCCCTCCCTCCCTTCCTCCCTCCCTTCTTTTCTTCCTTTCCTTCCTCCCTTTTCTTCCTTGATTGTTCCTTCCTTCTTTCCTTCTCTCTCTCTTTCTCTTTCTCTTTCTTTCCTCTTTACCCCCATTTCTCATCCAGAGTGAGGAACAAGAAATCATTATGTTAAGGGCTACCCAATCATTTATTGAACTCTGTACCCAGGCCATGACGACTTGGAACAATGACCTCTGTTAGGTAAGAGGAGCAAAGAGGCTCTCCTGCTGGTGATGAACAGTTTCCTTTCCATAGCTATTTTCAATAATGCAGGCCTTGTGTGACAAGGTTTATGATTGCTTGGCCAGCCTTCGCCTTGGAGGATCTCAAGGATGAGAAGGCGAAGATGACAAGACATTTCTGCAACTCTGTCACCTGAGCATCCCCTTCTGAGTATGTCACAGCATGGACAGAGATCCAGTGCTGTTGCTTCATTGTACTCACACTCAAGCATGATTAAAAGAATGATCACATATACGCATACATTCTGTATTAATATAGGTTTTTCAATAGCCAATTTCTGTCTGATCTGGCCTTGGTGTTCTCAGATCCAAGTCTAGGTAGGATGAACTGTTACCTCCACAGTATCTCAGATACTGTATTCATTCACATTCCCCAACTCTCACTTACTCCTTCTGAATACAGAGCTTGGAGACAGGATTTTCCTTGTGTACTCTGGCTGACCTGGGACTCCCTATGCAGATCAGACAGAGATCCACCCACTTTGACCTTCAGAGTGCTGGGCTTAAAGGCTCATCACCCAGGCCATCCCTGACTTTTGGTCAGGAATAAGAAGAGAGATGCCATAGCTACACGTCACTTCCCTGCTCTTCTGGTCACTGTCCTTCCTTCTCTAGGCTCCTCGCTCATGCTGTTCAAAAAGTCTTGTTTGGTTTGACGAGCTTGTCTTGGGGGGGGGGGTTGGGTTGGTGGGGGAGAGCTGGTGACACAGCAAAGTCTGCAGCAAGCATCACAAGGTAGCTCAGCACGTTTCTCTTATCAGTAATTCTCAGGATCTGATATATTCTCTCCTCTCCTTTGTCTCATTTATCAGATGATACTTTCTTCTTTTCTTTTCTTTCCTCTGCCCTGAAACCTTCACTGATATATTTTATGAGATTGCTACCTATTACTTTAATTTATTGTTGTTGTTGTTGTTATATTATTATTATTACTGTTACTATTATATTAACACATTGTATGAGATCTTTTCCCCTGTGCTTCTCTTCTCAGATATTCTACAGAGCAACCTGATATTCCCAATGTCACTGCCAGCTCCACTGACTGGAGTTCCTGACCATAGTACCTAGGATCTGAATACACTGTTTGTACTAATGCTGTCACCAGATCAGTTTTTGCATGCTAAGCTATCAGCCCAGCGCGTGAACTTTGAGCTAAATAGAAAGTTCACTGGCTTTCCTTCAGCTACATGGGCTCAATAGGCAAGCGTTCTGCAGAAACAGCCCAGACCATGTGATGTGCCACAAGGCCACAGCCACCCCAGCTCTTCTCTTCTCCTCCAGCCAGAAACTACCCAATTCACTCTCTTCTTTCCTTTGCCTTAACTTCAACTTCCTGCAGCTAAAAGTTAGAGTCTCTGGGGCCACCTGGGATTCCTTCTACTTCTGTATACAGTTTTCATAACTTATTACTACTCCTTCATAGTGTTTCTTTGGTTAGTTCCTTCTAACCTATACTCATTGCTCCAGATCAGAAATTCCAACTGCAGTTGTTGATATCAAGCAAACCTTCATGTACATGCTAAAACCTTTAAGGGTATCACCCCTGAACCCAGCAGGGTGTGTCTGGCCCATCCTAGCAATCACTTCATCTCTCATCCATGACACTTAGTGTTCTTCACATGGAGCTTTTAAATGCTTTAACTTCCGGCTCCCTGTTCTAGCCCGTGATGCCCTTTCTTCGTCTGTCTTAACTTTGACTTAAAAACCACCTGTTCCATGAGATTTTCCTGAGTGCTCATTTCCAGAGAACAGACAACCAGCATCAACATCTTCTCCATCAACCAGCATCAGCACCTTCTCCATCAACCAGCAGCTTTAAGCAGATGCTCTTTGCCTGAGGCCTTTTCTTCTTTACTTTTTTTTTCTTTTCTTTTCTGGTATTAGAGGATTTCTGTGGCACTTGAATAACATAAGAACAATCTTCTTTTGGGAAAACATGTTTTGAGTAAAAAAAAAATGTATGTTAAGTGATGAACTCTGGGAAGGTCAAGTACTGGATAGATCAGAATGTCTCCATTACTGTACTATACTCTACCTTAAAACCCTAGAACACTGCCACCCCTTCTACCCTGAGGCAGTTCTAATGCCAATTTGTGCTAACTTCATAGAAATATAATGGCCAAACATCTGGCTCTAAGCAATGAGATATAAAGAGGGCACTAAAGGCTTTTTGTATTTACAATGAGAACTAGAAAGTGGCAGTTCAATGCTGAATAACACACCATGCCTGTGGTTTTAATTCTGACAATTTTGCATAATGATACTGTCTTCTTCCTTAACTACCACAGTGACCATGGGCCCTGGTGGCCACGGCCTTCTATTTCCATGGCGGCTCTCTGGGCGAGAATTAGCCTCACTGTAACTGCTTTGTTCAATGCCTTCTGAGCTGCACCCAGCTTCTGAGAATTTCAGATAGTGTTCCTCTTATCCAATTATTCTTTGGATACTGTTCACTGAATTTCTGGATGAAGAAAGTGATATTCTATCAGTTAGGGCTCAAGTGATTGGACAAGCATTTCTAAATAGTTTAAATGAGAGGTCCCTTATAGGCTTTATTAGATAGAAAAGTCTGGAACTGGGGCTCTGTGGCATATCTTTTCCTACTTGTTTTTGAGTAATAGAACTCCTGAAGTTTAAAGTGAGAACCAATTTACCCAGCTACATTCATTTCCTCTAAATCTTCTATGACACACTGTTTGGTTTCAGATCTAGAAAAAACAGTGAAGGTGCATATTTTATATACCAAAGCAGACCTGGACTTCAGATTCTCCCAGCATCCCTCAGTCCCTACCTGGCTTACACTGTCTCCAATCCTGAACTTTCTCTCCCAGAGGCTGGGCTTGCCCTTTCCCAAAGAGGCTCTTTGCTATAAAGCTCAGACATTTTGGTTTCTTCCTTCTCCTTCTCCCCTTTCTTCTTCTTGTTTTTGTTCTGCTTCTGCTTGTTGTTGTTCTTCTCTTCTTTCTTCTTTCTTCTCCACCTTTTCCTTTTCTCTGTGTGAACGCTTTCTCTCTTTCTCTTCCCCATGGCGACTTCCCTGAGGTCCTTTCCTGAGGCCAGCAAACCTCTCTCCCCAGCAGTTTCCCAATAAACTTGATATATATATATATATATGTATCATATATATATGTATATATATACATATATATAAATATATATACACACACATATATATATAAGATATATATATAGAAGATATATATATGTATATATGTATATATGTATAAAATCTGTCTTGAATTGCCTCATTACACCGGTGGGGAAATAACACATTTACCATACATTATGGCTGACAGACTACCTCTTGATTCTTAGACTTGATATAAGGAAGTTCCATAGCATACCTCCCAAGCTGTGGTTCTCAGTGTGGGGGAACTTCTGGAAATGTCTGTATACATTTTGAATGTCACCACAGAGAAAAGGAGGGATGCTATGGAGATTTAGGGGATAATGGCAGGGATTCTGTTAAATATCCTATGCATATAAATCACAACAGAAAAGATGAAGCTCAAAGTATCAATAGACAGGAAGTTGATAAACTGCACCTTAGAATCCACTCTTGCCCTCTACTTCTCTCTCTCTCTCTTTTTAAGATACAGCTGCAATGAGTGGGTAGGGGAGCTACCTTGACCAAGCTTCATCAAAGTAAAGATAACAGTATAATAGGACAACAAGGCAGGGAGATCCTGCATCTTTCTCCCAAACTGCCTACCTGCCACAGCCACACTCCTATTTGTGGATGCAAGGAAGGAAGATAAGAAACTGGAAAAAGAAATCTTGTCCTTTTGTCTTGTATTTTGGGTTATCCTTATCACAGCAGTTCTTTGGGGTCTATAGGTAATATAAATTTAGTGATGTCAGCAGGTCCAGCTTTGCCCGTATCTCTGCTGTCCTTTCTATGGTGTTACATGGCAGCCTTGATGGCCTTTACAGGTTTTCTTGTTCTGAATACAAATAACAGCACCAACTGCATTTCATAAAATCACAAAATACTATTCAAGGGTAAAGAGTCTACAGAGTTACCAAGCAAGCCCAAGTTTACTCTGATTGGATAGCAGAGGTAAAATCTTGCTCCATATGCTAAATGGGATGATCCAGCAGAGCTTGGATCTAAGTCTTAGGTCCCTCTTCAAATGCATAAGGAGGAAGGGCCAAGTTGACATACTTTTGGAGTTCACTGTTAAGAGCAGAAGAAAGGATGGATCTCAACAAGATTCAGAAGGGTTTTACCCCCAAAAAAACCCTTCTGGGGTTGGAAGATGGGAGGGAACCAATGGATGTTTATGGAGCTTCAGCAATGACTTCTGCCTAAATTTGGGAATGGTAGACATAGGTATTGGCCAAGAGGCATTTCTCATAGTCAAGGAGGTTCCCAGGGATGGACCACTAAGTATTGTCTAAAGTGGCCACGAAGTGGGAGATCCTGTAGAGCTCAACATGGTAAATTTAGAGTTCAGCATTTCTTTGCCAAGTGTAGTTATTTTTCTCTTCTGCACTTTCTGAGTAAGCCTGCTTTTATCAGTTGGTCAATTGTTTAATAGTATACAAATAATTAAATAGTAATCAGGCCCAAAGAACTAACAATTTCCATTTCTATCACTGGCAGTTTCAGCATATTTACTTGAGGGGATCTTTATAAATAATTTATAAACATTTGGAGAAGACTATAAGACTTCATGTGTCTCTCTAGTATAAAATGTCTGTGTAGATTAAAATGTTCCCTGCAATGCTATAGCAAGGATGTAACATTAAAAATATATTCTAGAGAAATTTTTCCATGTGATCATACAATTTAAAAATGAATTTATATTAGTTAAGTGCAAGGCTCACTAGAAGAAAACAACATTACATAAGTGACTACCACAGAGCAAACCAACTCCATTTTAATGAGACAGATCAGAAAATAGCAAAGGCTGATTTCTTTCATTAATGGTGGCAGCATGCTTTGAATAGACAAAAAGCACACAGGCAGAAATGCTATTATGAATTAAATGGGAAGCATTTTTTTCCTCTTTAAATGGTGGTGGTGGAAACCACCACATTCCAACGATCACTTTGAGGACCATCTAATGGTTTCTATGTGACTGCAAGCTTCCTGAGTACCAGCATGGGGATGCACAGGCACAAAATGGAGGGGAGAAGAGCCCAGAGAGGGGACTCCACGAGTGGGGTTTCCTATATGAAATAAGAGAGCTGTAAGCACACAGAGCTGTACTGGGAAGGGAGCGAATATAATATGTTGAAGTGATCTGCTGTTTTTTTTTTTTTTTCTGTTCAGTTTTTTATAGATGAGTTTCTTCAGCTCTAACTCAAGCTTATTTCTCTTGTACTTAGGAAAATCACTCACGAGTAGATAAAGTAGTAATTATGTTTGGTGCTTTCTGGATGGCTACAAAGAGTTCAGTGGAATGACCAAGGATAAACTGTTTGTATAAGCTGACTAACTGAAATTCAAAACAGAAATGGTCCAATGACTCAGTAAGGAAAACAAAACTCCAAACAACACATTTGGCTCAGAACCTCCCCCGTGGGGAGACTTTGGCTTGGTCTTTCATAGCAGAGGGAAAGGCCCTTAGTCGGATACTGCATTTGAAAAAAAGCTAAACACCTTCATTTCATAAAATACATGGGTGATAGTTACTTGGTGATGTGCTAGGATGTTTAAGAATATACAATTTGACTAATGGATGCTACTTGGTATGTCCATAAGGACAGCTTCCAGGCATTGCAAACAAGTACAAATGGAAACAGTTGTGAACAGAGCTATCCTCACACACCCCTAGGTGGGGTGGATGCTATTGATAGGGTTGTTGTCCAAGTGCCATCTAATTCTTACAGTTAACCAGCTCCAATCCTCACAACACTCCTATTCTTTTTGTGTACTTGCTTCAAAATATCCACTCATCTTTTTAACCTCTGCTGTCTGTGTAGTAGAAGTTTGTGGACTGAAATGCGTTGGAGATGGAAAGGTTTCTGATGTTTCTAGAACTTGCTACAGGTCTGGACAAATTGTACAGAAGGTGAGGTGATGGCTGCCGTGCTTTAGTAGTGGGTCAGGTTTTAGGGTTTGTTCTTTAGCTTCAGAAAGGAAATGTCTTGTCTCAGGAAGTTGCTTTCTCTACACACCCTTTTTATGTCCTAAGGGACCTTTCTGAGCCCATAGACCTGGAAGAAGATGAATAACACAGTTTTTTGTTTCTTCACTAGAAAAGAGGACATTAAAAATGGTCATAATATTCCTGGTAACTCATACATCCCAACTCTGGTCTGAGATCTTGCATGTCTTATATAAGAAAGTATTGCCACCCTGGCTAGCCTGTTATTAAGATCTTTTTTGTTTCGTTTTGTTTTTGAATGCTGTCCTTCCAGAGAGAGATTTCAGTTGGTTCATCAATGACTAAATATGGTTCTCTTTCATGAAGCTGCCTGGCTCTGAAACTGGCTAAGACTCTTCTCATCAAGAAGATAACTTCTCCTTTCATGCTCCAGTTTCTTCATAATATGAGAAGGAAAAAATAAGCCATGGCTCCAATATAGTATCAGATATCAGAGAGGGGAAATGCCATGGAACAATATCATTCTCTGATAATTTTGTTGCTTTATATGAAGTACATTTGTGAATAATATTTCAGATCTTACTAAAAACTATAGTGATGATTTTTTGCATACTTTGCATATCTTAGAGATTTACATTATATAAGAAGCCTAGTACCTAAGAAATGAGAAATGAGCAGAGGGTCATTAAAGCTCTTATTTAGAAAAACTGAGCAAGGTGTGATGGTGCATGCCTTTAATCCCAGCACTCTGGAGGCAGAGCCAGGCAGATCTCTCTGAGGCCATGGTTAGTCTGATCTACAAAGGGAGTTTGACAACTGCCAGGGATATACAGAGAAACCCTGTCCAAAAAATAAATAAAAGAAAGAAAGGAGGGAAGGAAGAAAGGAAGGAAGGAAGAAAGAGAGAGAGAGAAAAAGAAAGGGAAAGGAAAAAGAAAAAAGTGAAAAAAGAAAGAAAAAAAAAGCCACCCGGTGGTGGCGCACACTTTTAATCCCAGCACTTGGGAGGTAGAGGCAGGCAGATTTCTAAGTTTGAGGCCAGCCTGGTCTACAGAGTGAGTTCCAGGACAGCCAGGGCTATACAGAGAAACCCTGACTTGAAAACAAACAAACAACAAACAACAAACAAAAAACAAAAACAAAAAAAACAAAAAAAAAACAAAAAAAAAAAAAAAAAAAAAAAAAAAAAAAAAAAAAAAAAAAAAAAAAAAAAAAAAAAAAAAAAAAAAAGAGAAAAGGAAAGGAAAGAAAAGGGTTTAGTGCTTAGAGAGATTCCAGAATCACACCTTAAGTGGCTGTAGGGATGGACGGCCTGGAGGATTGCATGCTAGGGCTGCCTTTATTCCCTATTTTCCATTCCCTTGACTCCTGGGCATTTTATCAGGCTGGCATCTGTTACCTTGATAACTTTGGGGCTAAGATAGCTGAAAGGATTATTCATGTTTTCTTGACATTTCTGCCTTTTTGTGGTACAGAATTCATTCTCCTAGTGACCCGTTCCCTCGCTGCCTGAGATGTTCCAGTTACTACTGTTCGCTGAACTACTTATCCAGTCCTATGCTCCCAGGCTTGATGTGGAGCCCAGCATGCAGTAGAATACAAGAAATCCTTTGCTAAGTGACACAGGTATCAATGAAAAACAAATGCCCGGTGACTGCAAGAATATGAGGATATATAGACAACTGTGGGGTTAAGTTTGTCCTTTAAAGCACTTGCAGTGTAATTGGTAAGAGAAGAAGAGAGGAGATAACTTAAAGACCATATTTCCTTGCAAATGATTTATCCAGTAAAAATTGTGAGAGGAATCCCAAGCTGGCAGATTTCTTTCCCTCAATGGAAATAATCTGAATTTTAAAGTATCCATTTAAGTAGACTAAACAAGTAGGATGGGCAACAAGAGCTAACCTTTTGCTTATTCCAAAAATCATTAGCTTTCGTATCTTCTCCTTCCACATACGAATGTGCAATGCCATCAAACATGGCCACAGTGACATTTGGGCCATGCAATGCTTATGTGGAGAGGGAAGAGTGGCTTTGGTTGGCTGTTTTCCTTTGAACTTGTTTTTTTCCCCTCAGCCTTTTCTATCTTTCCAACTAATAATGGAAATGATTACCTTAAAGTGATTTTCCAAATTATACTTTAAGGTGATTTCAGTGAAATGGAATTCTATATGGTATCTAGAATGTATAAAGCACAGATTTAAAATGGCAAATGGTGGAAAATTCTAAATTAAAACCACATTCTGGGGTGCTAGAGAGATGGCTCAGCAGTTAAGAGCATTGACTGCTCTTCTGAAGGTCCTGAGTTCAAATCCCAGCAACCACATGGTGGCTCACAACCACCCATAATGAGATCTGATACCCTCTTCTGGTGTGTCTGAAGATAGCTACAGTGTATTTAGATATAATAATAAATAAATCTTTAGAAAAATAACAGAAGAAAAAGAAAAGAAAAAATAAAAAAATAAAACCACATCCTGTGGTTTTATGTATTATTTTTGTTTTTATATCTTAACGTAAACTTTTTGTTTTTTTGGACAAGGTTTCTCTGTATAGCTCTGGCTGTCCTGGAACTTACTCTGTAGACCAGGCTTGCCTGGTTTTCGAACTCAGAAATCAGCCTGTCTCTGCCTCCCGAGTGCTGGGATTAAAGGCATGCGCCACTACTGCCTGGCTTAACATAAACATTTTAATGGCCAACAAATTCAGTTTTATATTAGACTTTTCATCTCCTACTGAGTTCCAATGGAACCAGGGACATGGATGGAGTTTGCTTAGGGCCTGTCCTGTTCCACTTCTTTTCTTAAAGGGAGCTTTAATATGCACTGTAGCTAGTTTTACAAGTAACATGGGGAATCTCTGCCAGCCTGTGGGAGCTCCATTTTCTCTTCCTTCCAGCCATCTTTCTGACTTGTGCAACACATCTTCCTTGGGTCCTCTGTCTCCTTTGCATCCACACAAGTCATCTTTAATTATGGATCAGTTCTAATATCCTCTCTTCAAGGAATTGTTATGACTGCTCATTACAAATCAGTGTCACCTTTTATAATCCCCACAAAACCCAATATTTGTCCATGCATCTGTGTGCTTTATAAAGGTCTTGACTGGAGGTTATCAACACTGCTGGTACTTCTATGGCATCACCCTGTCAGAGCTGTCTCTGGAAAGCTCAGAGGAATAGCTTCCTCACTAGACACAGAAAAGGTGCCTAGTGGGAGTTAAAGAAAACAAATGGTCCATCTGATAGTTCCTTCTCGGAGATGCTCACTAGAAACACTTCAGCAGCTATTACTGTAGACAGACTAGAATTTCATAAAAATGACCAGCTGGATAATTGTAGGGCATCAATATCTTTAACTAGACTTTCTAGTAAATTCATGAAACGAACAGAAGCATCACTGTTCTAGGACATGACTCTGCCTTTTCATTTGCCTTTTGAGAAACTTGCTTGGGTGAGCAGGTCTACAGGTCACCAAACTACATTAAAACCATCAAACAGCATCTCCAGACAGTCAGAATTAATGGTTTATACTGGATCCCTATCAGTTATGGACCATAAGTTCTTTTTTTTTTTTTTTAAAGATTTATTTATTTTATACATATACAGATAGTGGTGAGCCTTCATCTGATTGTTGGGGATTGACTTTTAGGATCTCTGCTCGCTCCTGTCAGCCCTGCTCGCTCTGGCCCAAAGATTTATTTTTATTATAAATAAGTACACTTTAGCTGTCTTCAGATGCGGATCTCTTTATGGGTAGTTGTGAGCCACCATGTGGTTGCCGGGATTCGAACTCAGGACCTCCAGAAGAGAAGTCGGTGCTCTTACCGGCTGAGCCATCTCACCAGCCCCATAAGTTCTTTTGAAGAAGGAATAAATCTGTCTTATCACATGGAAGATAGTCCCTATTTGTAATGCAAATTATCTAATGAAAGGTTGCGGAATGCTTAGTTGTATTTTTTTTTTTTTTTTTTTT
>NW_022196910.1:35671091-35676935 GCF_008632895.1 Mastomys coucha
TTTTTTAAATAACTGTGGTGTGGCTGAGGTTAGAACACTCTGTACACATTCTTCCCAGTTTAGCTTCAGGGTGGAAAGGGTTTCTAGGGCTAAATGCTCAGCACAGTCGTCCCCAGAAAAGAGGGCTAGACAAAGAGGGAGACAAGCTCTCAGTTTGCCTTGAAAAAAATCTATCCAAGAAGAGTGCCAAGCGAATTAATTGAGGAGAACTGTTCAGCAGAGGCCGAGGTCTGACTTTGAATCTTGTCCAGATTGATTCTGGGTGATTAGGATTCCAAATCTGCTTTCGAAAGGGCTAATTCTTACCCTGCCGAGCTGGATGCAAACACACTTCAAACAGTTCACAACTTGTTACTGAATCTGAAGGCCACTGTAAAGCGGCAGTTAAAAACCTTTCTTAAATAAACGAATAAGCGGGCAGACACAATGTTCTAAGAGAAACTACCATTTATGGGCTCTGATTACACAGAAAAGCACTTGTGTTTTTAATGCCTCTTTTAAGGAATAATATAAATGAGTGAAAGGGCACAAGCAATCAGCATTGTTAAAGCAGTTGAGGTAAAATTGTTCCTATTCAACGCTGATAGAAGCAGAGAAGTCAACATTTCATGGAATCAATAACCTATTTTGGTAACACATGGCTTATGTTGTGACTTGCTGCTTCTTTAAACACAAAAGTTTTATCTTTTTGGATTGAAATTTTTACAAGTACACAGCAAAGTAGTTCTAGAAAAATTCTCCAAAGAACAAAAGGGCGACATTAGCTGAAGCACCCATTGCTCTAAAGATTAGGACAATGATAAATGGAAACCATTTAGAAACTTAAAAGACCAGTGCATCCAGTCACATAAACATGTTTTGTAGAAAAATGGGGGACCAAGTAGAGGACAGCACGTAGACTTTGCGACATACTTTTGATTACTGAGTACCTTCTTTGCTTTTGAATTATTAACGGCTGGTTTGTAAAAACTGGTCCGTACCAATTATCTGTCAATCATGCTCCACTTTCTCCAGAAAAATCCTCTCCAAACAGATGCTGAGCAGGAAAAGAAGCTGTAAATGGAAAAAATGCTAATGCTCTAAGTCAATGGCCATGCACGTCAGCTTGTGAGATGAGAGACATCTCAATGCTGATGTCTGGTGTTTCCATTACCTACTGTGTTTTTGCAAGCTTAAACTACAATTTCATAGAAACCTCCAACTGACCCTAATTGTGAACAAATCTACAGCCCATAACTGTCGACATCTATGGCATTTGTTTGTGGAAGCAATTTCAGAGGGAGCATGAATCTTTGCAAGGCTGTCTCTGCAGTTATTTTCTGGTGGCACAGAAATTCTTCTAAAGAGGTTACCACAGTAGTGCTGTTCACCTCCATAGTAACCAGCTTTCAAGGCAACTGGCTGAGGAGTCCATGTCTGGAGTGGGGAAATTATGTTAGACTTGAGACAATGAAACAAGACGCTACAATCACCGAATTTTCTTAAGATATAGCACTTGTTCACACTCTGAGAGCTCCCAGACGTCCAGGTTAGTTGACTCTGTTGGTCTTCCTGTGGGGTTCTCATCCCTTTCAGGGCCTTCAATCCTTCCCCTAACTTGTCCATAAGAGTTCCCAACCTCAGTCCAATTTTTGGCTGTGACTATCTGCATCTGTTTCTGAGAAGTGGGGAACCAGAAGAGGGAGGAGTGTTTTGGATGTAAATTAAAAATGGGGGGGGGGATATAGCACTTGGCAAATAGTCTCTTTGTTATATGAGTTAAGAATGGCTTACCAGGAAGACCATTTATAGGCAATGCTTTGCTTGAGACTCTAGGATCTAAAAATACAAATGTATTCTTTACTGCTGAGGTTTAGCTTAAGGAATCTCTGTAGTTGGAGCTTTTAATGTGAACAGAGCCCCATGTGGTGGGAGAAATTCAGGGATAGGCAGTTTCTTTTCCTTTTTCTTACTGTGCTGGCTAGATAAGTGGTTGACAAACTTAAGACAGAGAAAGGGTATTCTTGTAGCTTTGTGCAAGAATAATCGTGAACATCAGAATCATGAAACTCAATAACTTCTCTAACAGATATAATTTTTAGATATGAAAGAATCCACCTTGCCATGTTAAGGGATAAGGTGATGCCACTTGAAAATATTCCACAGTTCAAGTGCTAAAGAGAAGGAAGTGAGGGTGAGAGATAGTCTAATGAAAGAACTCAACTTTAGGATTGCGTGTCTGTGTTTTTAAAAGATACTTCTGAGGATAGAGCTATTTCATAACCATCTTATATGTGCAGTTCGTAAGTCATGACTTTATTGAAATTAGAAGAACCAGTTGCTGCCTCCAGTTGAAGATTATAAAGCAAGAGGAGAGAAAAAGATTTCACCATGTTGTCCTCTCTGAATTGAAAAACAACATCAACAGTAAGAAACAGCCTTTTGTCTCTTCAATGTGCCCCCCACCCCCACCCCAGTAAGGGAAAGAGTACACTCTAATAACTCAGACAACAGAACAGGACATGTGACCTTCCCCCAGCAGTTCTCCCCACTAAATGCTGGTCCAGAAAAAGAGAAGGTCCCCATGTGATCCAGGGCATTTCCTAGCCCTGCCTGTTGACCTGTCCCTTGTAGACTTCCTGCAGAACTGATGAAAGCACCACAACTCACTACTGCAGGCCGCTAACTGAATGACTCTCCTCATTGTCTTTCTAGTTTTTGTCTGAAGTTCCGAGGATCAACTTAGGCAGAAATGAGCTGTTTCTTTCAGACCCCAAATGTCAGGAAAGTTTCCACACTGAAAATGAACTCATTTGTCTTATTTGTTTACATAGCTTAGTCCCAGTGTCTTACAAAAGAGAGTCAATAAAAAGTTAAAGTTAATAAAAAGTTTGAGTATCTGAAACACTAAACAAAATACAACTCCAAAAACAGTGACCCCAGAGTGATCCCTTACATGTGGTAACATGTCTTGATTGAGAGGAAAGCTTAAACCTTACTTCAAAATGTCCAAGGGATGAATACATAGTTATTGCCCAGCTTTCCTGGTGCCCTAGGTATCATTCCCAGTGCAACAAAGCCACAGCACATCAATCAGTTCCCAAAGGAGTGGGAAAGATGTCGGTTTGTGATACGTAAGCATCCCCCAGGGCTTCAGCAGAGCTTCGCTTCCTCTACCTATCTACCTCAGACTGTATAGTGGAGTGGAATGTATCTCGCTTTCCTTAAGACATAGCTCAGGAGGAACATGTTAGAATCAATGCAAATGGAAGCAAGCAGAAGCCGTTAGAACAGGGACGATCTAGAGAGAGCCACTCGGTTATGAACAAGAAGTATGGTAGGGTGAAACAGTGCTGATTAGCCAGACATGCTAAGACAACTCTCCCAAATCAAAGAGAACAAAAGCAGCAATTCCTTTAAAAGAGCGAAATACAAAAGAATAAAAGAAACCCTAACTTTTAAAGAAAGCATAATCTAAAGAAGAAAACAAAATTCTTCTGAAGTGCTCTGTACTGGGAATCAACTTAAGGAGCACATGAACTGCACACCACAACCTCTAAGACAAGCTAGGACAGCAGAAAGGTTGCAGGACTACAGAACACGAACAAAACATGGCGGGGGTGGGATGAATGCTACAAGATGACACAGCCAACATGGCTGCAAATGAAATAAATGCCTGAAGTCCAGAACAGCAAACTCAAAGGCAGCCAACAGAAGCAGCAGACGACAGATGGGACATCAGGGTCCCCTCATAGGAGCAAAGCTGACGTGTCAGAAGAGGCCCTGATAACCAGAAGAGGGAGAACAGTTGCTTGTGAGGAAAGAATTCAACATATCTGCTGACTAAAAGGGCAGAGCATGGTTTAGGAAATATTGGTAATATGTTCAACATTAAAAACATGCCCCTGGTTGAAAACATTCCCTTGGCATTTAAGCAAACAAAACCAACAAAAACAAAACAAAGCAAAACCCCCAAACAATCAGCAGCAAAACAAACAAGCAAACCAAAAACCAGGTCATGCTAGAAGAAACAGACTATAGTCTGGCTTCAACTGTTTCCCTTGTAATTAGGTCCTGGTTCTTCCTCCTAGCCCCATGCTCCCAGAAATAAGACTCAGACTCAAAATGTCTTTTACAAATACCTTGGTCATATAGCTAGGCTCTTCTCCAACTAGATCATAACTTAGATAACCCATTTATTCTAATCTACATTTTGTCACCTGGCTGTTAGCCTGTGCTTAGATATCATTCGCCCATTTCCTCACATCTTCCTGGGCAGATCTCCCTGCACCTGGCTCTGTCCCAGAATTCCTTCTCCTCCTGGATCTCCCACCTTTTATTCCTCCTTAGCCATAAGCCACCGGCTTATTAATTGACAGGTGATGCATCCATACAGCACACAAGATATTCTCTCTACATGTTTCCACAACAACCAACATGAAAGCCATCTGCACCAAACATATGAAGACGAGAGAGAGCCCACCATAGATCTTCAGGCAAGGATACCCTGGTTTGGGTCTTCTGGATTTCTGGGCACAGTGATTAGGACTCATGTCCTGGATGACCTCAGACTGTCTATCCTGGAATTTTCTAAAAGTGGTGCAACATATGAATGCAAACCCTTGGGTGTTCTTAGAGAAAACAATTTCTCAGTTAGGAGATCCAGCTATTCTGAATTCTGCCTGGGAGGTTTGGGAAACATATCAGTATATAAAAGAGTCTAAGACATAAATGAAACTTGATTTTAAAAATATTCTTTAAGCTACTGTTTCTCAACCTGTGGGCTATGGTGGTGAGGAGGCGAAGGGGGCCTTCCCCTCATACCCACTCTTCCTCTGTTTCTCTTCAGAAAAGGGCAGGCCTCTCATGGATCTCAACCAGCCACAGCATATCAAGATGTAGAAAGACTAGGCACCTCCTCTCATTAAAGCTAGGCAAGGCAACCCAGTAGGAGGAAAGGGTTCTGAAGCAGGCAACAGAATCAGAGCTGATCCCACTGTTAAGAGTTCTACAAGAAGACCAACTGCACAACTGTAACGTATGTGCAGAGAGCCCAGGTCAGTCCCATGTAGACTCTCTGATTGGTGGTTCAGTCTCTGTGAGCTCCAATGGGCCCAGGTTAGTTGATTCTGTAGGTTTCCTTGTGGTGTCCTTGACCCCTCTGGCTCCTACAATCCTTCCTCCCCCTCTTCCACAGGATTCTCCAGTCACTTTTAGTCTTAATAAATACTCCATTTCATCATGTGCTGTTTTCGACCCCCTTTTACATTAAAGAATGCATCTTTGAAGACTTCTTTGCCCGGTGGAATCTGAATGTGGCAAGATTCCAGGTTAGTAGAAAGGCGAGAAATTCTAGAAGGTGTGCTAAACCTGAACACATTTTCCTTCCCTTGGGGACCCAGGAATAATGTGACCAAGAAGGAAAGGAGTAAATGCCTATTTAATGGAAGGAAAGGAAGCCCTGCTCCTTTGTGGTGGCCACCCCTTCAGTGTTCCTCCGATTTACATAAGTGTTCTTTGTGTCTGGGTGAGAGAGATGCCTTCTAATTAGATTCTGTGCCATTGATTCAGAATGGAGGAAGACGTGGCTGTCCACTCACATCTTGTCTCCTTTATGCTACTTTGAACTGGAAAAAGAATTTTAATTCAAGACTGGCTTGCTTCTTGCTCCCCTCCCTTCCCATTAGGCAGAAATGTGTGAGGAATGTGGGCTGAGAAAGCAGCAGGGAACATTCCAGATAGCATTATATTTATCAGTCCTGAGAGACAGCCAGAAGCTGATGGAGGTGACACAGTGGGTGGCAGAGCAACTGACTTAGAGACAGTCAAGGCTTTAAGAGGCAAAGAAGGGAGGTATCCAGGAGC
>NW_022196910.1:35676994-35690720 GCF_008632895.1 Mastomys coucha
TAGGGGAAAAAAATCAATTAAAATAGGCCAAAGACTTAGAAAGTATGAGAGCATCAATGTGGCAGGGATGTAACAAGAGTCACGTGTGTATTTCTGCTTGTGATATTATCTCCATTTGGCCTCTGTGGGTCTTAAGCCACTTTTCACACTTTGTCACTCCTACGAGTGTTTTAATGCATACATGCTTGGTTTTGGTTTTTACATGTTTTCAACTGTACATATGGCACCACAACCCTGTGTACCTGATTATTTTTTTTCAAACTTTAAACGGCATCATATTCTAAATCTGCAATATAACTCTCTGTATTATGGTCTAGAGGTGTAGCATAACTTTGATAATTTGATTGCTATTTAGGGTGGATAAATACTCAAATTGTTCTGAGGATGGTATCCTGGTTATTTCCAATTTCCTACTGTCAGAGAAAATGCAGTAAAGAATATTCCACTTGTGTAAAGTGCTGGGCGATATCTATGATAGTTATACACCAGTGGGATTCTGGGATGCAGATTCTATGCATCATCAGCTTTTCTGAACACAATTGCAAGCAGGAATCCACAAGTGGTTCTTACTACACACATCCTTGTCACATTGGTATTCACATTTCCTAGGTAATAGCTACCTCTGACGACAGGATAGGAACACAGAGAGGCAGGGGCTCAGAGCATACTGCATTGTGTTTTTTCTGTCTTCTTTGGCTGAGTTGGAGAGATGGGTACTGATTACATTCTGATTATTTTATGCACCAACTATTTCACTAGAAAAACCCGAGAGAGCCGCTCTTGAGTCAGCATCAGTTGCAGTTATGAGTCGCTGCATGTTGACAGCACAGCATCTTCCATATTCAGTAGTGTGGCAGCTGATGCTGCAGAAGTTGCTTGGATATGTAATTGAGCCTCATTATCCGGAACTTCTGCATCAGACATTCAGCTCCTGTAGCCAATGTGATCATACTTGCCCTACCTCTGGTGATGTGGGCTTGCCATATCCCTGGTGGATTCACAGGCACAGGATACTTGTGGGAGGGCCAGAAAGCAAAGTAGGTTAATGGAACTTAGCAGAAAGCCTTCTTTGGAGGTTTGTTTTTTTTTCTTAGTTAATCCAGGCTTCCTTCTTACTGCACATTACTTCCTAGACTTCCTAGTTTTCTAACATAATCTCTGATGGGTCATGCGCAGAAATAAATTTTTTAGTCAAAGAACAATTAGGAGTGGAACTTCCTGAGTTTGATTCCCTGCAATAAAAATCTGAAATTGTTAGTGCACACAGAAGGAAGAAAGGCAGAGCTCACTATTGCTTTCATTTATTCAAAATGAAAGCAGCCAGTGGCAAAGGTTTGTGCTAGATGTTGGCTTTTGAGGCACCTGTTGCATCCTGGGACATTAATACATCTATCTGTAGTTATCTGCTCTAGCTTCATATTGTAATATCTTGAGGAATTCTGAAAACCATTGTCTCCACAGATTCTTAACTAGTTAAATGGCAATGTGGTCCCATATTTTTAAATTATTTCATATTTTATATGAGATATTCTATAATATCTTATATTTTATAATTATCACTTCCTGTTGATTCTAACATGTCTCCACCGCTGAGAAGTACTATATATAAATGTTATCTACTAGGCTCTGATCACATCTCAGGCCATTGGCACCACAGGTGGGACAGTGGATGCAGGCCATTATTATCCTGTAGATACAACATTATGGTAGAAACCTTGGACAGAGATTTGTTTCCACCAATGTTCTCACTACTCAGTGCTGAAGGTAGAATTTTCTGACCAAGCCTTCTGCTGGCTCCTTGCTCATTCCTTTGTACAAGACACGCATTTTGTAAAGATCCAGGGCTGCACTTTGCAGTGAGGGATAGTGAGGGTATCTTCCAAGCCACACGGTGGGATGCTGGTGGGATGCTGGCGGTACTAACAGGGATGGGGGCTTTGCATCAGTCTCCAGGTCTGCAGTGCTGAAAAGACTCAGGATTCAAGCAGCTTCCTTTTTGTCTGTCTACTGAATTCCACAGGAGATACTGACAGTGATTTGAGAAAATAAAACGCCCAAGGAACAGAGTGCTGAGAACTTAGTTCATCTTTCAGTCTAGCAGACATTGTGACCACTACCAAGTCAGATGGCCCTTTAAGCTTTGTATACATTTACTTCATCTGCAGTTTCTTCAGAGGGATGGGCGACAATAATGTCTGAATTTTCTAATTAATCAGTGAGTTTTCAGTCATCTAGGAACTTGTCTGGAATGGGGGAGCCTCAGGTCCTGTGCAGGTACAAAAATAGAATTGCATTCATTTTCACAGGGACCCTAGGAGAAGAGGGTCTGGGAAACAGGACTTTAGAGGAGGGGTTCATGACCTCCTGGTTCCATGGATGGCAGGTGAGAAGATGGCGGCAAGCTTCCACATGGGCTGAGCGGTTATCTGGTGATCTGGAGTAGAAGGTTCATGAGGACTAAAGTGGTGTCACTAAGAGAACCTTTGCCAGAAAGGGACTGTAGAGCATCGAAGTAACAGGAATTTCATGAATTTTAGTTAGCAGCATGAAGCTAACTACAAACAATTAAAGATTTTAAACAGGAAATACATCGTGATGTTTTTGTATAAGATGTGGACCACTGACTATGATGTGGAGGATGGGAGGAAGGAAGAGGGCCGGGCTCAGAGGTATGCCCATGTTTGTGTGGGACAGGCTCCAAGGGTGGAGCTCTAGGTGGAGGAAGAACAGCAGGGCTCACTTCTACATGACCATTCACATTTCCCTTTTACAAATCTACCACATGTCAAGAGCAGAAGAAAAGCAACTAACGACAAACAAAACTCTGAACTCTCACACACCTATGCTTTGATTAAAGTCTAAGAACATGTGATTTGGAGGAAAATACAGGTTTAATTACAAATTACAGAAGCGAGGAAAAATGAATGAAAAGGTTCATTAGTCTACTGTTTTTAATGTAAATGTCCAAGGGGATTTTTTTTTCTGACAGGGTCTCATTATATGGCCCCAGCCATCTGGGAATTTCCTCTGTAAACCAGGCTGGCATGACCATCAGAGACAGCTACCTGCCTCTGCCTTCTGAGAACTGGGATTAAAAGTTTGCATTATACTTTAAAAAGTATGTATATGTATATATACATGGACATGTATATGAACATGTATGTGTACGTGTACATGTATATGTATATGTAAGCTGGGTATCAGAGGGAACTCAAGCACAGAAACAGTACCCATTTACATATCAGAATCTTGTATTTTTCCAACTTATGACTGTACAGGATTCCAAACATTGTTTTTCTCTATGCCCCCCAAATAATCTAACTTTTTAAAAATATTTCTTTGAAGCTCTCATCATTTCAAAAGCACATTCCTTGTATCTGTTCTCTTGATTAAGAACATATGTAATAGAATTTGAGTCCCAGGCTGCTTTTCTTTAAAAACAGAAAGGAATTTCCCAGTTTGTGGTTTGAAACATTGTCTTAGTTAGTTCTATTTTTATCCATTCTTTTAGTAAGGAAATGATAACTCCAGTAACTTCCATTCCATGCTTAGATTTTAATCAGTAGCAAAGTATGCGTGAGAAGGCACAGGACAGTAATAGCTGAGGGTTGGTGAAGATGGAGGATGCGTTTCTGAGAAGCATTTGAGTACCTGACAAAAGCAGCCAAGGGTTAAACTTCCTGCCGTTCCTCTGTTCCTCCCAGCCTTGCTGGCAGCTCTCCCCACTAGGTCAGTTGTTCCCTACCTGTGGTTGTGACCCTTTTGGGTCACACAGCAATTGCCCAAGATCACCAGAAAACTCAGATATTTACATCACAATATATAACAGAAGCAAAGTTACAGTTGTGAAGTAGCAATAAAAATAATTTTATGGATGGGGGTCACCACAACATGAGGAACTGTATTAAAGGGTCACAGCCTTGGGAAGGTAGAGTCATTGGTCTAGGTCCTTCACAGTACTCTCTCTCCTTCCCTCAGGATGTTACTCCTTCAGACCTGAATGCCTGTTTGTCACACAGCTCCATGTATAGCATCCTCATCTGTCTCTCTGCCTTGATCCTTTCTGATGCCCTCCTGGATAACCCTACACCTGCCTTCTCACTCCCCTCCTCGGTACTTGACTTTTCCTTAGATTTAGAAATGAAATGTTCTGATGGTGGTCAGAAAACTAAAATGTGATGCTCAGTGTGGATGGGACTATGCCACGCCATAGTTAGGCTGCATTACTGATGCAAACTGCTCAACAGAGAAGCTCAGAGAAAGCTGAATGTGTCCATGTGACTACAATTCTGGATGCAAAGGGGTAGAGGGTAGTCCCTACAACCCAAGCCAGCAGGGCCGGGTCTGTGGCAGCACAACTCAGAACTTTCTACCAGGAAATCCTGAGATAAAGTTGTCTCTCTCAGTGATTATGAATCGGAACAGTATTTTGGTATAGCAATGTGGCAATACTGGGAATTCACATTCTCTTCTATTTGGTGTGTCCACTTACAGGGCATCTTGTAAAAAGTTCTTGTGCAGCTGGGTGGTGGTGTTATACGCCTTTAATCCCAGTACTTGGGAGGCAGAGGCAGGAGGATTTCTGAGTTCGAGGCCAGCCTGGTCTACAGAGTGAGTTCCAGGACAACCAGGACTATACAGAGAAACCCTGTCTCGAAAAAAAGAAAAAAAAAGTTCTTGTGCATAAAGAGATTGAAAATAGTAGTGTTTATGAAGACTAAGCCCCGTACATTTAATCTATATATGGGTTAGTGACTAAAAGCACTCTTGTGAACTTGAATTCACACAAAGGGTAGTAGGAAGCTATGTACACGTAGTTCTCCAACATGCTGAGGTGAGAAAACACTGGACTGACTTGGGGCCTTTACTTATTAGGAAAGTGCTTGTTTCCTGTACACCCCAGCATCCTCTTTTTGCTGATGGGGACAGTTTTATCTTATTATTTTCATTTGTCTTGTTACTTTATTTTGGTTTGGTTTTTCAAGACTAGGTTTCTCTGTGGAGCTCTCCATGTCCTGGCACTCACTCTGTACCTCACACTAGGCTTGAACTTACAGAACTACCTACCTCCTGAATGCTGGGATCAAAGGCAGGTGACACTACTGACCACTTTCCGACAGCACCTCAAAGCTCCTTCCAACCAACCTGCCCTTATTCAGTTCCTCTGGCGCTGAAGGGACAGCTGGCTTCATTTTCCTCTTTAGTTAAATAAGGTTAACCTTTGATCATGTCCTTAGCTAGAGGTCACCTTGGTTTCTTTTTCTTTTTATTTGATCTTCCTCAATAGTCTTGTGAATTACACATTGTAAATTGTTTCCATTGTTCTGAGAATTAACTGACCATAAAAAGTTTCAAGGTATGTTAAATGTCTGACTACAGGCCCGTAAGGTGTACCTTTCCCAAGATCATAAAAATAACTGAAAAATTCCATTTCTTTTTTAAGTCACTAGCTCGTTGGCTATAAGAAATTCTTTTTGTTTCTGGTTTGGGCCACTTCATTTTCCTGCCAAGGGAGAATATAAATCTGGCCCTGCTGTAAAGATAACATTTTGCCTTGTAACATCTCCATGTTAGCACCTGGTTTTCGATACCATAACACATCAGCATCAGAGTGACATCACTAGAACACAGATTCATGAAACAAGTAAAATAGCATGATAATGTTTATATGTACTATATGTAATATATAGGTATATATGATATATATACAATTTCTTTTCCATATACATAAAGAAGACAAATATGTGTTTCAATTTCTAATGTAGGCTGGGGTGTTTACAGTGAGTTTTTATAGTAGGCCCCACTGAAAATTTAGTAAGCAAGAACACAGAATAATCCCATAGGGTGTGTATGTGTGTGTGTATAACATATACATACATATGTATACATATGTATAATTTCTGAAAGGACATACATGAGACAGCATAGCTGTAATTATCTCTGATAAAAGGCTGGCTATGGAGGAGGGAAGCCTTGGCAACCCTTTCTGTTACTCCTTTTTTCAAGAACATATATTGTTGTTGAAAGTAAATGAAATAAATAAGTCAATAATTCTAAATAAATACAGAAACAAAGTGGAAAACCTTTAGAGGGGTCAATTATCCTAGTCTGTAGGCACCCTAAATAAGAACCTGAAAAAAAATGGTCCTGTGGTCATCGATGAGGCCAGACGCTTGCCTACATGGCCCACCACTGTGTCCTTGCTAGGGTACACAGTACTTAAATTTGAGGATTCTGAAGTTTATGCCTTTGGGATGGCAGGGACAACTTTCTTTCAGAAGTCTCTCTGATTCTTGAAGTCCTCAGGGCTCTTTGTCTTCTTTCCATTCTTCCATACTGAGGTAAAAATGGATGGCTTACACTTGCTGTGTCTACACTTGTGGCTCACATTCTACCTGGCCTTATCTCAGCACTCCCTCGTTACCCTGGAGATCTGTTGATAGGCACGGAGGTTTTAATCTCTAGGGAGATTCCAGGTGCAGGACTTCTTCAGCATTAGATGAGGAGGAGGAGCGATGGCTAGGTCTTGACATTCCAGAGCAGCAGCGTAACTCTCCTGGGAGATTCAGGCTTCCAGACAAAGCCCCAACTTCAAACAGTGAGACTAATAATGACTCATGTGCATTCCCACCCTGCCAATGTTCACACATGTGTGCATGCGCCCCCAAAACACATATACATGTACACACACACGTGCACACACACACACACGCACACACACACACACACGCACACACACACACACACACACACACACACACACACACACACGCACACACACACACACAGTCTCTTCCATCTGCTGTCACGTCCTCATACACAGCGGTGGTACTCCTCCTTCTCTAAATTACTTGTGTTCCTGGCATGCTCAGCCATTCTCCTACCACAACGATTTGTACCAGCTGTGGCTCAAGATGTAATTAGCCACGTGCGTTTTCTCCTTCCTTTGCATGCTGATTTAATGGTGTTTGACTCTATGTAGCTTCTCCCATAGAGAAATAAACGAGATTCCAGCAGGACATTCGGAGGCGGGGCAGATGCCATAGATGTCACAGAGGCCTATAGGATTATTCTGTGTTCTTGCCTACTACAATTTCAGTGGCGTCTACTATGACTCAGTGTAAACATCCTAGCCTACTTTAGAAACAAAAATGCATATTTGTCTTCATTACATATATGGAAAAGAATTATTTGGTTTACAGTGAAAAAGGGCAGTATATGTCAACATTTTAACTTTTGTATTCTCAAGTACAAAATGCTGTTTCTTTTGCTTTTCCTATTTTGTGTGTGTGTCAGGGTTTTCTGCCATTACCTGCATTTTTGCCCTTATAGTCTAACTGGGACTTATCTTAAAGTATTCAAGCTATCTCTTAGACTACATCTCAATTTACTATGTAGCTCTTGGGTTTAAGAAATGAATTAAAAAGCTGCAAAGAAATAATGACTGCAGAATAATTTATTTAGAAGCAGGAAAATACATCAGTCTCATTTACAGAGAGTATGAGCCTAGGTACTTGAAATTCTTTACCTAGCAAGCGTTAGGAGACGATACTTGACTGGCATGTTGTGATCTGGCTACTTCATGTACGTCACCTTGGTTTCAAATGTAGTGAAACATGACACATCCCCAGATAGTTAAAGGCACGGAGTTGTTTTCAGCTCTTATACATTTGGAAGGGAAATATTCCATTAGGCATGAAAGGCAGTTGAACTGACAGAGCTGGTGGTTTACTCATTCCGTGAATTAAAGTTGGGCCTATTGGAATATTTTTTACCTGCTATTCTGATGAAATGAGAATTTGACAGTTGTCTCCTGGGAGCTAACCGTGCTGGGAGAACCTCCATAAATCATGCACAAACCAGTGTCCTTCAAGCTCAACAGCATAAGGCAAGATCGTGGTGGCCTCAGAGAGAATGGAGTAAAATGTAGAGTCACTCCTTATGAAGCGGCCGAGTGGCACATTTCTTGGCTGCCTCCTGAAGGCAAGGGATGCCTCTCCTTTATGTTGCCATTCGTGTGCCCACATCCACAGCTTATCTGGAGAACCAGAGATGTGTCTCTTTCAGGCTTAAGTTAATATTTCCAAGTTTGAGCCTATAAGCCCTTTCTCTCCTATTACATCTTTTTACAACAACAAAGGTGGTTAAAAGTAAAGGCAGGGGAAATGCTTGACACCAATCATGATCAAAGACATACTGAAAATGAGATTCTGACATTGGTCTACTGAATTGGCAAAGACTTTATAAAGTTTCACAGTGCTCATTTCAAAGGGTGGAGTTGTAGACTCAGATGGAGAGTGGCAAAACAAACTGCTCCCTTCCAGAAGGAGAATTTGACATTTCAAAGCCTGAGCATACACTTACTAGGCAGGTATGGTGGCTGCAAGTCTGAAGTCCCAATGCTTGAAATGAGTATTAACATGAGTTCAAGTCCAGCTTCAGCTACATAGTGAGTTCCAGGACAGCCTGGATTGTATAGTGAGGCCCTGCCAGAAACCAAGCCAAACCAAACCAAAACAAACCAAACCAAACCAAACCAAACCAAACCAAGCCTCCAACCCCCTGCCTAGCCCATAATTCCTTGATCAGAGAATTGCTTTATAAGGAAGGTAACTGAGGAACTGACCAAGTGAAAAAGATGTTAAAACTAAGTTGTGTCTTTTGTTGTTGTTGTTGTTTTCAGACAGGAACCCTAGCTGTCCTGGAACTCACTCTGTGGAGACTAGGGCTGGCCTCGCTCTCACAGAGATCTGCCTTCCTCAGCCTCCTGTAGTGAGTGGTACACACCTGTAGTCGCAGAACTACAGGAGGGTATTACCATTGCCATTCTCTGAGTTGTGGCTTGTAATATAGGACAAGGGAACAACAACAGGGTACTAGCTTAAACAAACAAGCAAACAAATGATGAAATGATCATAGGAAATAATCTACAGTAGTCTAAGCCAGTGTTAGAAATGTGTTCAAGCATACACACAATCAGCAGATAATTTATTTACGATTTATTAACTGTAGTAGTAAGTAAATAAATACATCATTAAAAAAAAGTAAGAAAATGTGTCAGAGGCAGAAAGATAGTCTCAGGGTATGTGGTTAAACTATTACAAGCTTTGTATGCTCCACATACATAAACAGGGTAATTTGGAATACATCTCCAAATTACCCTTGCTTTTTTCTATGTGGTATGTTTTATGTTGATTTCAGTTTTCTAGCTACTTACATTTTCAGATTTTCCACAGCTTGTGTGTATGTGTGTGTGTGTGTGTGTGTGTGTGTGTGTGTAACAAGGAAAGCTGTTTCTGATTTAGATAGCCATGAGTATATCTGGAGGCCTTCTCCCGAGCCCACTTGCCTTCAGCTCTGCTGCCCAGTTTTTAGCTGAGCCTTTGTCCATCAGTAATAAACGAGAATCTCTGCATGCTTCCTCTCGTGTGATCAAGGCCTGAGACGTGAGTGAACGTATTCTATGGGCCATTCAGCAAAGGGTCACTGTACTGTTCCCTCTTTTTCTTTTTTTTATATGGCTGCCACACAGTTCTGAGACACACAAGTCAGATGCTGAGGAAGGCAGAAGAGTCCATGACTTAACTGCTTCTTAAGAAATTTACTGTCCAAAAGAGGAGACCACTTGGAACATCATGAAAATATACATTTACATATATTTACCATAGCATGTTGAATTTAAATGACTTCATCCGAAAATTTTTTTTGGACAAGAGCTGTAATAAGCTAGATAGACTTTTCTTTTCTTTTCTTCTCCAGACAGGTGTTCTCTGTGTAGCCCTAACTGTCCTAGAATTCACTTGGTAGCTCAGGCTGGCCTTGAACTCAAAGATCTACCTGCCAGTGCTGGGATTAAAGACATGGGCCACCACCAACTGCCAGCCCAACGCAAACACAGTCTTCGATGCTGATACATCAGCGTGGGAGTCCCAGCTGTATATATTTATATAGTGTCTTTCCTCCTTTTCTTCCCTGGTGCTGTGATAAAACACCATGACCACACACAACGTGGGGAGGAGGTTGATTTCGTCTCACACTCCTAGGTAACAGTTCATTGCTGAGGGAAGTCAGGGCAGGAAGCTGGAACTGAAGCAGAGGCAGTAAAGGAGTGCTGCTTACTGTCTTGCTCCCTGCCTCATCTTTCTGATTTGGCTATTTTCTTATTCAGCTTGGGCCCACCTACCTAGTATGGTGTCCCTAGGGACACTATCCATGGTGGGCTCGACCCTCCCATAACAATCAACAAGCAAGAAAAATACCACAAAGACAGCCAGCCCCTCAGGCCAATCTGACAGAGGCATTTCCTCAATTCTGTCTCTCCTTCCTCAGGACACTAGTTTGTGTCAAGCTGACATATATACAGAATCTAGACCTTATATAGTTAGGCAGAATTTCTAACATTGAGCTATTTCCAAGTCCTGTAATTCTTAATTCTATAAAAGCATCTCATCAAATGAATATGAGTGATGTTGAAAATAATTATTTTTTACATCAATGCAAATGTGGCCTATTAAAAAGTGTGGGAGCTCTCTGTAAATAAATTTAGAGGTAAGGCACCTGTGGCTAAATTAAAGTTCTTCATCTGGAATACATGGTTTGAAGAATTTTTATCAAGCGAATATTTCTTTGAACTAATTTATGACCAGGAAAGAAAAATGGTATTGAACTGTAAAACAGTCAATACATGGACAGGCAACAAAGTCATTTCTTGAGCACTGGTCCACACAGCTCCAGAATTAAGACAAACAGTGTAATTTGTACGCTGTCAAGAGGGAGCGTGATCCATTACTCTGTTTCAGGATGTGAGACTTAGGCTCTGAGATTGCATCCTTATGTGGCTAATTAGCACACTGAGTGTTAGGATGCTTTGAGGATTTCAACTGTGATGATGATGATGATGAGAACTTTATTCTGTTAGAATTCTTTTTGCAGAAAACTCATGATTTCTTTCAGTGTTCATGACATTATGGTCAAGAAATGAACAATGTTAATTCCTCCACAGACCAACACGAGATATTAGTAGACGGAGAAGCATCCAGAGTAAGGGAACAAAAGAAAGTTTTAAGAGCCCTACCCTCTCTTCAGTTTTCTTTCATTTTCTTTATCAATGCAAATGCGCATGTTTTCATCTCTGTGGGATTCTTGCCTCCCCACATTCCACAAGGCCAGGGAAAGTCGCTGGAGCTCATACAAAAGCCTCTCCTGCTACCATATTAGGAATGAAAATGTGTAGCAGACACCCAGGGCCAAGTTGCGATAATCAACAGGGAATGTCTGTGCCTTCAAGCCAAATGAGTGCAGAAAAATGATCAAGGCAGCAAAATAAATAATAAAGCTGAACCTTGGCTTTAGCTTATGGCTGGTTAGCTATCCCTCGCTAATAAGGATGTTCTGGAAATTTCTATACCTCTTTGCCACTCAGGCACAAGAATTTAGGTATGTCTAATTCTACTGTGGATTAAAGCCCCTCTGGTTTAAAGTAGATCAAAGAGAAATGATCAATCTTTGCTCTATTAAAAACATAAACCTTTTTGTATGGTTGCATACCTCATAAATCTACCATGATACCAAATGGATTCTGCAATGAATAAATACAACTCAGGATTCTTTTTCTTCCAGTGCTAGGCATTGAACTCAGGGCCTCACACCTCTTAAGCAAGCTGTCTACCTATGAGCTCTATTTCATTCCTGGCTTTTGAAAAGGTTGTGCTAACAGCCCGGCAGTTACCAGAAAACTTTCTGGTCACACTGTTTTTGCAACATGTGAAATTGGGTAAGATTAATTATTTTCCTTTCTCATGCATGGCAGTTCATCTATCACATCCTTGGCGAGAAATAAGTTTTTAATTAATATATGCACCAAATCAATACATGTTTGAACATGGCAACTCTGGACTCAGAGCAGGGCACAAAATGGGGTTTCATAGTGAAGGCTGAGCAATTATCTAGTGGATGAAAAAGACTACCATGGGCCTAACTGCCCACCTTATTAAGACAGTAATGACTACACCTGAGAGCGGGATGCTGTGATGATGAGAAATTTGACCTTGTGGCCACATTCTGTACGTCTAAAGGAGGCAGAGGTAAAAACTGAGATCAGAGAACAGAGGTTTCATAAATCAAGACAACCAATGATGGGAGCATGGGTGAGTGCATAATTGTAGACCGAGGACGAAGCAAAGAATTTAAAGCTATTACAAAGTAATTTGTGGGCATTAACTCTCTGGGAAATTATAATTATCAGAGAAATAATAGGTCCATGCTCCAACTGCTTCTGGCCTTGTAACAGAGACAAAGAAAGAAAAAAAAGAAAGAAAGAAAGAAAGAAAAAAGGAAGAAAAAGTGTGTGTGTGTGTGTGTGTGTGTGTGTGTGTGTCTGTCTGTCTGTCTGTCTGCTAGATTTGGAGCTGTGGGGTCAAATTCAACAACTGATCTGAAAGCAATCAGATATCTTTGTATATTTATATATTATAATTTATAAACCAAGTTTTTCTGGCCATTATCTTTTTTGGACCCTTTGGAGAATTTATGAAGAAGATTCGGTACCCCCTAATCTGTCAGAGGCTCGGCTGCGTCTCCTTGCTAAGTCTCGGGGAGGGTGTGGAGTGGCTCTGGCGTCCTTGCTGACCCTCCTCAGAACCCTCCTCTCAGGACCCTGCTGAAGCCACGCCAGTTGATGTCCAGGAGAGCTCCTTCTTTCCTCCGTATTGACTTAGGAACAGCTTCACAGCTCATTCCTTTGCTTGTTCGGCTTTTGCTTTGTGCAATTTTGGGGTTTTATAGAATTGCAGGGCTCATGGAGGGCGGGGGACCTCAGGCATTTTTTGCCTCTTGGCTTTAGAATGTCAAACTGCAGGTCAGGCTGGCTGGATGACTCCTGGTGAGCAGGGCTCGGGAAGGGCACTCAATCCCTGGCTGCTACTGCCACCTCCTGTTGAAAAAGGCTCATCTTGAACTGTCTTTCTGTACATTTGCTTTGAACTCAAGTGTCCTAGGCCAGGTTCAAAGGATTTCAATTGAGAAGAATAGTCTCTGTGTCTTAGAGGTTCACTACCCAATCTGTTCTGGAATCGACAACTAGTAGAAGGCCGTGTGAACTGGACGTAAGCACTGATACTATTGTTTGTAGGGGAAGGGGCCGGTAGGAGGAGGCCACAGTGAGTAGTTATGTGGTCAGGGAAGGAAAAGAAGAACATTCCATGTGGCCACTCATCCACTAGGAGGATGCTAAACAGGGAGCAAGCACTTCTGCTCTGAGTGTAAGTCCCATAGAAAATCAGGTCTTCATTTCACTTTAGGGGGAGGCACTGGAGGAGCTTGGATCTACTTTGGATTTAAAACAAAACGAAACAAAACAAAACCTTCTGTGCTGTAGATAGAGAGAAGCTACTAGATGTGAGGTCCACAGTTTTGATGGCAGTAGTCCGCAAAGACAATAAGCTCTCCTCAGGCTAATGTTTCCAATTCTGAGAGTATGAGTGGGGGGCCATCTTGCGGATATGTCAAATGAGGGTCAGTGGTGCTTCCTGCCTCTTTTTTTTTCCCCAGCTTCTCAGGCCACTGGCCTGGTCTGGAAGTGGGACACAGGGTAGGGAGACTGCCACTTGGTGCTGAAGAGCCACAGTGGGGGGTGGGCGCTATGTCCTGTCTCTTTCATTGAACCCCCTCTGTGTTTGGTGATATCTTTTTTTCTCAAAACCATGAGTTGTTTTTTTTTTTTTTTTTT
>NW_022196910.1:35690743-35703661 GCF_008632895.1 Mastomys coucha
AATGAACCTATTTTCCTCTTAAGATAACTCATGATGTTAAATTTAACTTTGTTTCTCTATTAGTGGGGGAAGTGCACAGAAAATAATGAGCCACAAGTCCCAATCACCTCAAGGGGAATTCCAGAGAGAAGTCTAGAGAAAACAGTGAGTCATGGCGGAGTTACAGAAGAATACAAATCACCTGACTGCTTGTCAGGGCCTGTGGAAAGCCCCACTGCAGACCAGCCCAGTCAACAGCCACTTGTTCCCGATGACAAAGACACTATCATCCTTTTCAGCAGCTGGGGACACTAAGTCTCAGGGCCAGCATTTCATCCCTCTAGGTCAGCGGTTCTCAACCTTCCTAATGCTGCAACCCTTCAATAGAGTTCCTTATGTTGCAGTGACCCCCAAGCAGAAAATCATTTTTGTTGCTGCTTCATAACTGCAATTTTGCTACTGTTATGAACTGTGTGATGTAAATATCTGTGTTTTCTGACTGTCTAAGGCAACCATTACCAAAAGTGTTTGACTTCTCCAAAGGGATTGTGACCCATAGGTTGAGAAGCAGTGTTTTAGGTGTTTCTGCCTTCCACAGCAATGCACATTTGCCTCTGTACCATAATACATGGTGAGTCACAAAGATAACAGTGTTCTGCACGCACCTACATGTGCAGGCCAATTCCCAGCACTTTCACAGGTTAGCATACATTCTTCTTTACCCACCTTCAGAGAGGAAGGTAGCGTTTGTGGTAGGCATCTTTCAGAAGAGGGCAGGCAGAACTAGAGTTTTAAGTATGATTCTGACTCTGAAGCCAATGCAAATGCATGAAAACAATGAAACCAGACTTGGTAAGATTTAACTGGACAATGAGTCTTTTCAACATTTCTGTTTCTTCCATCATGGGGACGGGGCATGAAGAAGCCATATGAGAGTGACCACAGCACCAGAATGGGTTCTCACATTATCCCTTGGTCCTTGGCAAACCCTTTAGACACAAGTTCCCTTTCATTTCAGCTGCTGCCAAACTGGCCAAGTGTGGATAGTGCCTTTGGATGCTTCAGGAATGCACAGGACAAGGTGGAAACTGGAGCATGTGTTTGGAAGGGACACACGCAAACCGTTAGTGTTCTCTAGACCAGCGGTTCGAGACCAAGGGGAGACGATCCCTTTCAGAGGAGTTGAATAACTCTTTCACAGAGGTTGAATGTCAGATATCCTGTATATCAGATATTTACATTATGATGCATAACTAGCAATGTTACAGTTAGGAAGTAGCAATGAAAATGAAAATCATGTTATGGTTGGGAGTCATGACAGCATGAGGAACTGTATTAAAGGGTCTTAGCATGAGGAAGGCTAAGAACGACTACTCTAGACAGATGTATCCATGCCAGAACTGGGGGTGGGGTGGGGGCTGTTCTAGACTTCATGCTTGGGTTCTGAGTTATCTGTAGCCAGGTGCATTCATTTTAACTCAAATTCATACATTTTATCCTCAATTCTTGGGAATGCTAGGAATTTGTGAGTAGTTAGGAATCTGTCAAACTCCTGCTTCATGCTGAAGATAGATACGACATGATATAGAATAGGACTTAAAGGAGTCTGTCTTGTGATCCCCATAGACAGCTATGTTCAGGCCTTATACTATTTTAATTAAATGACAAACTGTGATTCTGGTAAAATAAAATTGCCCATCAAAGAGCGCAGGCATTCCATGGAATATGCACTCCTGATTACCGGACACAGTTCAGGAATTAAAAATTCTTATGGTAAGTAAATACTTTGCACTTTGTAAAATCTCATGGTTTCAGAATAAAGAATTACCTGCCTTTTTCAAATAAGAGGAGCCTGTGGAGTGTTTGTAGATTTCATTTGATCAGAAAGAAAGAAAAGAAAGAAAATTCACACCAAATGCCTTCAATTCCTAAAAAACCAATGACAAGTAGCCTGTTTATTTAAAAATGCTGGAGCACAGCTTCCACGATTGTGGCCACTCTTGTCTGTGCAACAACAGACAAACAAACTTCTCAATCGGTGGCCTGCTGGTATAATACCTCAGTATGAGAATGCTCTCTATTCCATCTGCACACAGTGAAATAGTGCACCTGGCATGCATGTCTGGAGCTTCATTTTCATCGGGCTTGCTCAAATGTATTAATCTCGCAGTTGTCATTCTCTTGACAGAACATCACAAAGAAAGACCTATTCAGATTCATGTCCAGTGGAAAGAGCTCACCACCAATCTTTCTCTTGATTACTGATATAAAAATCGGGTTCCATAAATAATAATCTTTTATCTTGGAGAACTGGAAAATTCTTTATGCATAATTTGTATAAATGATTACGCATGCTAGTTCCAGTTGTATTATGAAGTCATCTTGCATCTTATGTGCTGAGAACTGAGTGAGACAAGTCAAGCTTCCCATCACCAAGTTTAGTCAAATGTGTCTGAACCACCAGGTAACAGATGTGCTTCAGTGATGCTGAGTCCTTTAGCTGAGTTGGTCCTTTGTGTCTTTTGCAGACCTGGACATCTGACCATCCACAAAGGCTTGGAAAAGACCACGACCATGAGAACTTCCTCCTCCTAATACTGCAGATTCCCAAACAGCATGGAGGATGAGAACTGGCTTGTGCACTGGCCATTTCAAGGCTAATGTTGTCAGGGTAAATGTGTTGGGAGGCATGGGATAAAACTGACTCTTGATCAAAAGTTCTGTGTGTAGGTGTTTTATTCTTAAAGAGAGTAGAATAAATTTTACTAGCTTCCACCATTAGAATTTAGTTCTCCTGTTGATGGGAGTTGTAGAAGTTAATTTAAGCCTCCAAGCAGACAGGACAGCAATTAGCCTGTTCTGGCATTCAATAAATTAGCTCTTGTACCCTGTGACATCTGTATTAAGTGCCAAGTGCCTTTGCAATACTGTTATGATGCCTGTCCTTAGAGCTGTGGCTTAATTTCTAACTTATAGGGGAAAATGGACTGATGACCTATTTTGAAAACACGATTCAGCTTAATATTTTTAGTGAAAACACATAGTTTAAATGTTGGAGATTTTCTCGGGTGACACCATTATTGTAAGATAGAGGCAGTTGCTGAAAGAATTATTCTCCCACTTTGGCCTTCAGAGGAAGCACAGGCAGCACTTACCAACCACAGATAACCAGAGAACTGGGCCTTGCCTACCCGCTCACCGTTGTTGGGGGTGGGATCTGAGGAAATCTCCTTTCTGATGTTTCTTTTTCTTTTCTTTTCTTTTCTTTCTTTCTTTCTTTTTTTTTTTTTTAAGAAATCCTGTGACGGTTTACAAGAAGACTTTTTTTTTAAAGATTTATTTATTATTATATGAAAGTACACTGTAGCTGTCTTCAGACACACCAGAAGAGGGTGCCAGATCTCATTAGGGATGGTTGTGAGCCACCATGTGGTTGCTGGGATTTGAACTCATGACCTTTGGAAGAGCAGTCAGTGCTCTTACCAGCTGAGCCATCTCACCAGCCCCCCTCTCTGATGTTTCTTAGGTGATGCTGCCATGGGTGTTCTTGGCACTATGATTTCAGAATCTCTGCTCTGAGAAGTTAGTGTATGTGGTGGTTTGTATGTACTTGGCCCAGGGAGTGCCAATATTAGGAGGTGTGGCCTTGCTTGAGTAGGTGTGGCCTTGTTGGAGTAGGTGTGTCATTGTGGGGGTGGGCTTTAAGACCTTCCTCCTAGCTGTTTGGAAGCCAGTCTTCTCCTAGTTGCCTCAGGAACAAGAGGTGGAATCCTCAGCTCCTCCAGCCCCATGTCTGCCTGAATGCTGCCATGCTCCTGCTTTGATGATAGTGTACTGAACCTTTGAACCTGTAAACCAGCCCCAATTAGATGTTGTTCTTTTATAAGAGTAGTTTTGGTCATGGTGTCTGTTTACTGCAATGAAACTCTAAGCCAGTGTATTTACCAACTTCTCCCATCTCTTCTCCTCCTCTTTTCTCCCTTCCTTTTCCCTTTTCACCTCCGTTGGTCTCCTCCCCCCACCTCCCAGAACAAAACTAAAACCCATTAAGATATCTTAAGAATCATGTACTTTTCCCCATGTGCATGGTGAAATTCTAACCTGTAGTAGCCCAGAATTTGACTGTCTCTGGAGGTGGAGATTCTGAAGACACGACTGAATACAAATGAAAGCCTTAGATGGGGTTCATCTAATCTGTTTAAGGTTTTAAGGTCAACTTCCACCAGGAGAGGGAGATCTGCTAGCAGACTGCCTTAGACTCAATATGTGTCGAGAATGCTGTTTGAACTTCTGGCAGGCTAGCCACCATAGTTGAATGATCCAACTCCTGAAGGTAAATTCCTCCTCTCAACTCTTTGTATAGGTACTCTATTGGTCCTGTTTCTTTGGAGAATCCTAATATTAATCATCTATATTTTGATTCCTATCAAAGTCACATATATTTTGAATCCTAATAGTAATCATAAATATTTTATTTCAGCTCAGGTTCTGGTTGAAGCATTAAATTTTCTTATGACCATTCTCCCCCACCAGAAAATAGAACTATTGAGAAAGTAACCCTATAAGGTTGGCTTTACTCATACACACGTGTTATTTAATTACGTCATAATCAATCCTTCAAATATTGTTGCTATATGTGACTGTGTGCTATATGTGCTATATATATGCTCTATGTGTTGGGGCTGCACTTTCCTCAAGAAAAGCAGCAGGCAGGCTAGGCTCTTTGTGACTGGGCCTATGCCTTGAATTGATTATTGTAAATAGGGCTGTTTGTCACACTGTATCTCAAGTATGTAGCTGTTAATCCAGACTGTGGTTTAACCAGATGTATTACTTCAGCCCCCTAACTGGCTGGGAGTCAAGTGGCATTTCCCAGGCGTGTTTTGATTACTGTGTGATTTACAGATGTCAGGATGGACAGCTATGGTGTCTTACTATCTTCATTTTGATTTCTCCCTAACCCCGCCCCCCCTCACACACCAGGATTTAAAGAGCTTTCACTGAGATCTCTTCATCACACCAGCTCCAGGGACTTCCTGGGCTTTCCTGAACTTGCTTCTGTTTCATCTTTGTTGCCCGTTTTCCTTGCCTCTGGCGTTGTTGTGATTGAACTCAGGGGGCTGTTTAGATTTGCATCACAGAGGAAACACCTGTGGCAGTCTGGCTCCTCGGCTGCCTATCTTAGAGGGGCTTTTTTTTTTTTCTGGTGCGGGAAGAACTGAAATCAGACCTAAGAACTGAAATCAGACCTCTCAGAATCAATCAATTCTCAATAACTACTGTGGAAAAGTTTTTTTTTTTTTTTTTTTTTTTTTTTTTTTTTTATAGATCGTTTGTTTTTGAAATGCAGATCTTTTTCTTCTTCTCCTTCTTGCAGTTCAAAACTTGAGCTTGAGAGGAGTTTGGAAGACTGACCATGCTCACAGGCAGCTGCTGGATACAGCTGCTGTGGAAAGGAGTCTGTCCATGATGCAAGAAGCTCTGTCCTGTAAGGCTTGTGCGTCCATTGATAGAAAGGTATGGGAGAAACTGTGGTCTGGGCTTGTGAAACGGGGGAAGTAGTGCCTAGACTGACTCAGCTCTGGGGTCAGAAGATCGGAGGAGGGTTTGAGGTTCTACAGGTGCTGCAGTATGCTATGGCATGTCCTATCAGTGAAGCCAGGGAAAGGGATGCCTTCATCATCACCATCCTTCTTCCTAAGGAGTTCTTGGTTCAAGACCTTTGTTTCTAACAGCTTTCTTTCATGTGGTAATCACCTACTGGCCAACAAAAGGATTTTGAGAAGATATTTATGCCAAAGAGGAAGAGGATTTAATCACTGCTGCTGTGCAGGGCACATATTTCAGGAACACTGAGCATGATGGGAACTTTATGTCCCATTCCTATTTGTTATTTGAGAAAGTGGACTCAACCTGATTCTCTGTCTGTCTGTCTGTCCATCCGTCCATCTGTCCATCCATCCATCCATCCAATTTAGAAACTAGTATTCTTCTATTGGCTTAAAAAAAGTAGTTTATTCTAGAACACATTGATAGAATCAGAACTGAGGTGACAGTACTCAGATATGTGTCCAGCTGCAAGGAGAATCTTCTTCTGTATCCATGGGGGATGGGTTCCATGACTGTCCTCACCTGCAAAAATCTGTACATGTTCAGATTCTCTATATAATGGCTCATTCAGTTTGGTCACTAGTATTCTATTGGATTAAAAAAGTAGTTTATTCAAGGACACATTGATGGAGTCAGTACCCAGAAGGGAACCAAATGTACTACAGACACCCCAGGGAACATGGCAACAGTACAGGCAGCAGCTGGCTTGGAGGTGAACAGTCATGCTTGTCTCTCAGTGATGTCCTTGGTTGTCAAGTGGTATCATAGGCTGTGTGGTTTTAGTTACTGTGCTCTGTTTGAGCAAGGATACCTGGAGATAAAGCTGTGGTGACCAGAGGTGATCAGAATGGCCAGATTCTGGGGCTCTACCTTTGGGGACTCTATTGTATTGCAAAAAGTCATGACCCTTGTTTTGATATCTTTTGAAAAACTGAAAACCCCATCTAGCATGTTTATCCTCTTACTCTGTGTGGTGGTTTGAATAAAAATGCCCTCCCCAATCCCATAGGGAGTGTCACTACTAGGAGGTTTGGCTTTGTTGGAGTAGGTGTGGCCTTGTTGGAGAAAGTGTATCACTAGGGGGTGGAGGGTGGCTTTGAGGTAATCAGAAGCTCAAGCCAGGCCTCAGGGCTTTCTGTCTCTTCCCACTGTTTGCTGATCCAGGTGCAGAATTCTTAGCTATCTTTCCGGTACCATGTTTGTTTGCATGCCACCATGCTTCCTGCTATGATGATAATAGGCTAAATCTCTGAACTGTAAGCCAGCCCCAAATAAATGTTTTCCTTTGTAAGAGTTGCTGTGGTCATGGTGTCTCTTCATAGTAATAGAAACTCTGACTAACATATACTCTACATTTGTGGGAGATGTCATGATGTATGGTTGACAAGAAGTTAATGCCAGAGAAGTCAAAGGCTGGAAGTTTGAGGAGGATGGATGTAGTTGGTGAGCCAGTGTCCTCTGGGTTCAGCATTGTGCTTGAATTTCATACATAGGTCACCTCTTCAGACTCATCCAATAAATCTAGGCAGGGCAGATACTATTATCTTTGTTTTGCTGGGGAAATGGTGGCTCAACACAGTAATTTACCTCAGTCCTTTGTATTTCTTTCTGTGAAGTCATGCTAGATCCATAAATATTAAGAATAATTCTGGAGGAGTGGGTGGAGAGAGAGAATTTTTCATCTGATCCATAAATATCAAGAATAATTCTGGAGGAGGGATGGAGTATGACTAATGTATTTTTGAAGGAAATCTTGGGCTCCAACAGTAGGCAAAAAGAACTAGGTATATTCCAATCATCTGGGACAGAGAGCTGGTAAAGTCTTGGTTTTTTACTCAGTTCATTTTGCTTTGTGGAGTAGAACTCACAGGAAGATAGCTAAAGACGTGCAGAGGGTTTTCCTAACAGCCATGTGATTCTAGACATGACAGCCACCAGCTTGTAGCCTTCACTTTTCAAGAAAAGCAGGAAAGGAACCATCCTTTGGTTCTCAAAGGCTGGTTCTGTACCAGCAACATCAGCATCAGATTGAGACTTGTTAGGCATGCAAATATCTGGATGGATAGTACTCAGACCTCAGTTGGGTTAGCAAGTTGACACCAGGTGATCCTGGAACTCCCACAAGTTTGAGAGACATTTGTTTGTTCTATAATATGATAGGCATGAGAATTTAAATTCCTTTCCTCATTTGTATGTACAAAAGAAACTTTAAAAACAAACCCAGCCACCAGCAATTATCACATGTACTTCATAGGATGTCATGGAGTCTACTTTCTTTCCTGGTTTGTTAAGAAATAGATGAATGTAATTATGTAGAAAGTTCCTAGTTAAAACAAAGGCAATGATGTTTTAATTTTTTCTTTTTGGAAATCTATCTGAATACTTGGACTAAAATTCAGTATAACATCTAAATAATAGAAACATCAAACCTGAATTTTTACTTTCTCTTTTATCACATTGTTTTCTTTGAGATCATCTGCTGAAGATAATGATTGAAAATTTACAAAGGCGAGAGAAAAATTCAAATTACCACAATTTGTTACAATGTCATATGATTATCTGCATTTTAGAATTAAGCATATCAAAACCTTAAAAACTTGAAAAGAACAAAGAAAGGATAAATATTCTTTCTCATCCTTGCCCTATTTTATTCCCCAAGAAAAGAGATGACATTGAAATGATAGGATTCTAAGACCTCAAGGCTTCCGAGGAGAGCAAGCTCCATAATCCTGGCCCGTATACTAATGCCAGCACTGGCTAATTAAGCAGGGAGGCAGAGATGATGTTTGGAGATTACAAGCTAGCCTTTGATCCACAGTACTGGCTGTTTGCATGTTGTGATTGAGCTGGACAGTGTAACGTGAAGGAGAGGTAGAGAGAAGAATCTGCTACCAGGGCCATGAAGAAAAGTATTAAGGCACTGATGTTGAATAGAAATATTACTTTTTAGGCCCCACAATAAGCTTTCTTCTCTCTCCTAATCAAACTGTAGTATCTGTAAAACACATCTACTCCATATATTAAGGCTTTACTGTTAAAAATCAGCAATATACATGATATCCTGAAGACATTTATTAATAAATTTTGCTTATAAATGCTTCCTTAATTGCTTCTTACTGGTAAAACTTAAATGTACTATTTTGAATGAGCTAGTATTAATCACCCTTAAAAAATGTATTATTGACCTCTGATGCAGAAATCTATAGTCTATCATATTTCATTCAATATCTATTCACTATTTTCTTATTAATGTATTTTGCACCATAATAGGCACTAACTCCTGTGTTCCACAAGTAAAATTCTGGTCTCTGTCATCAAGGAAAATTAATGGGTAGCTGGCTGACAGGAAAAAGATAAGAGCTAAGCAAAACAACTCAAAAGCTATTTTAAGTACTTAAGAGCCAAATCAATTGTAAACACAAGATAGCAACTGGCATGAACTCAGCATAGATAGTTCTTAGTGGTCTCACTATATAAATGATGGAATTCCTTTTTCATGCTGTTACAAAAATTGTTTAGTAATGTTTTATGTTGACTATACGATAATGGGGCTTCATCACGGCGTTTTTCATAACCGTCCATCACTATGTTTTCTAAGGTTTATCCCCCATGATCTTTTCTCATTCCTCCTCCCTGTCCCACTGGCCCTTTCTCTCCCCAGATTGTCTCCCTTCTGTAAAGTATGAGTTCCATCCAGCACCCCCCCCCCCCCCCCCCCCCCCCCCCCAATTCAGAATAGCCTAGTTTCGCAGCCCAGTCTATCTTTGCCTTCTGACTATCTTTTCTGGAAAGTGTAAGTGAAAAACACTTCCTATTTAGAGATTAGTAGGTGAGCCTCAGCTGTCAGCAGTAATCTCCAATTAAATGTTTTTAGTGTCTGGTCCAAAGGAAACTCCACTTCCTCATTCCAAAAGGCAGAGGGAACAAATGGCTATCTGTGGTGCCTATTAGCATCCCAAAGTACTCCCTCAGTACCACAAATAGCTGTTACACTTTCAAGGTCTGTGTTAGCATCCAGCTCTTCTCGCATCCGCCCTTACCCCTAACTTTCCCCAGCTGAGTGGTTTACTGCCCTACAGCTACTAAATCTCCTATAACCCTGCTATTTTAGCTGTGCTTTTTTTCTTCTCTCTGTCTCTGTCTCTGTTTGTCTCTCTCTGTCTCCTCCCCCCCCCCCCCCCCCCCCGTCTCCATGTCCCTCTCTCCCTCCATTATCCTCCACCTTATTTTTTTTAAGAGAGCTTCTCAGTGAACCTAGTACTCCCTGTGTCTAGACGGGCTGGCTAGTGTGCCCCATAGGACCTACCTGTGTCTGTTCCTCTAGATTTGGGGTAACAGAGGTGAGCTGCTCTCCTCAGCTTTTGCCACACACAGCTTTTATATGAGAGCTGGAGATCTGGATTCAAATCCTCATGCTTTCATAGCAAACAGACTACCAATGGAACTCCACTGAGCTACACCATCCATGCTTCAGAGAATGATAGAGAATCTTTTCTTGCTAGCCATGTGGAACTGAAATGCATAAACAAAGTCTCCTTCCCAGAGTTTCTTAACTCTACAGGAGCTGACTGCTCCTCGCCTCATAGATACCATCTTATGGTCTCCCCAGGCATGTTCTTGGTCTTGCCAAGGTTAGCTTTCAAGCTTTGAAGATATTCTTTACTTGTACAAAGTTTTTTCCCCTTTCAAGAATCTTTGCACTCACATTTCTTGTTGTTTTAAAACACTCTTCTATGTTTCCAACTTTCACTCTTTCAAAAAAGAGACTTCTCTTTTCCCACCACTATGGCCTCTGTATTCACTCTTGTGTTATTGAGGATACCAGCATCCCATATATCATCTTTGATTGTGTTTATGTTTTTTAGCTCTCACTAACAGAATGCAAAGTCATTGAGGTTACATGGTCACACAAACTATTAGCTAAGTGCTTAATAGATATTCACATTGAAAAATATCTTTCAAATTTTACAAAGTGTTTGAGTCATAATCTCCTTCACTCAACCTATGGTGATGTCTTCTTACTCTGGACCTATAATTTCTAAAACCATTCTCTTTGAATTAAGCTCTGTCTATTGAATATTAATCAAAAAAGAATTGATGAGAATTTAGCTAAATTTGTGCTAGGTTAATATCATTTGGGGGAAATTCAACAATGTCGCCAACCACCACAACAAGCCAGTTGCTTCCTGTGACCTTCAATCAACTGCTCTTCTGGGATGGATCTTTGATTATCTGTACATACAACTTCCTAACATGATTATCATGTTTTGACAAGCTTAGGAGAGAATAATATTTCATGTAATAGTCAAATGTTTAACATTTTAATTAATTCAAGATATTCCAGAATCATTAAATATAATGTAAATTTGCATTCAAGTGAAATAGCATTGATTTAGGGTATCACCCAATGTACTTAAACTGTTGGATAGCTCACCCTGATATCTAGCAGCATATTTTTGGGATGTATTATATATTATATACATCATATACTACAAATATCACTCAAGTTTCTGACGTGTTAGGACATTAGGTTAAGAATGTTAACCTCATATCTGGGCATGAAGCAATTAAGAATTACATTTCTAGACACAGTAGCTGACTTAGGACACAAACTATTCTTGAATATTTGCAGCCAGTATAGGGCAACAGGAAGAGTTAGGCTTGAAGTAGAGGCTTGACTTCTGGCACCGAGCCCTCCCCCTACTTCAATGACTATCACATGAATTCTAGGAGTAATGTCCCAGGGATGGAGAGTTGGCTCAGTGGTTGAGAATGCTTATGCTCTGCCAGAGGATCTGAGTTTAGATCTCAGCAGCCCTGTTGGGAGATTCACAAGAACCGATAACTCTATCACCAAGGGATCTAATGCCCATCTTCTAACTTCTATGGGCAAACAGCAACATATGCACACACAGAGACACACATAAAAACAAACCTTTAAAAAGTCTCTAACATTTTAATAATTATTTAAATGTTTTTTTTAAGCAAGACGTAGGAAGGACTTGAGTCACCATTTTCTTTAGGGAGATCTGGAGTCTTTACTGAATGTGCTGTGACTTTTCAAACTGAAGTTCTTCTTGTTTCTGATCCAATGTGTCATTGAATATTTATTTCCTGATATTCTTTTTATGTTATTATTCCTCTTTTATTATAATCTGAGTAAAATATGTCCTACATAGAGGCTAGGAAAAGAAATAGTTTTGTGAATCATGTAGATTTATCCTATCAAAATGTCTGATAAGTCTTGAGCTCTTTCACTACTCTTCTATAACCAAACCCTCTCAGGAAAAATTTTAAATTGCATAAATCTTTGAATCATGTCTCTTCAAATCAGATTCCTTTTTCTACTTCTCCCCCAACTTAGTAGATGAATATGTCTAGTGTGTTATGAATACAGTACCTTAAAATTCAGCTGACATTGAAAAATATTAAAGTTGTGTATCTTATATAAGAGGTTTTCAAACACTGGATTCTAATGAGATTCATTCTCTTTAGTAGATTCTTAGTGATTATTATGGAGATAATATGAGGTAGAAAGGCTTATCCATCTAATGGTCAAGTATGGTTTTTTTTTTTTTTTTTTTTTTTTTTTTTTTTTTTTTTTTTTTTTTTTTTTTTTGGTTTTTCGGGACAGGGTTTCTCTGTGTAGCCCTGGCTGTCCTGGAACTCACTCTGTAGACCAGGCTGGCCTCGAACTCAGAAATCCACCTGCCTCTACCTCCCAAGTGCTGGGATTAAAGGCGTGTGCCACCACCGCCCTGCTATGGCCAAGTATTCTTAGTAGCAACTCAACTTTCTTGTTTAGGTATATCATTACTACAGTTTGTGGTCCTGATGTTGGGACATTTGAAAGATTAATAAGAGTGAAAACCATCCTTTTAAACTTACAGACCCTGGACTGATTAATTACTGTCAGGAATCCCATTTTACTGATATAAGCTTACACAAGTTTCCATTACCATAAATCCAATGGACCAGTCCCTCTCTCAATAGTTCATGTACCTATAAATGGATTAATTCTATAATATATGAAGCTGTAAGATGAGACATGGCAATAAAGGGCAGATTATGAACCATCAACTTCTGATCAGTATTGACCTTTGTGAGCATAAGTGGCTTCCTGTGCCACAGACTCTGTTCTATATGCTGCCATAGCAATTTTTGTTTATCAGTGTTTATCAGCTGCCTGCCCAGGCTAAACCTGTCATGCATTTGGGTTTCTGCCTGTAATTTTTACTAGCTGCCTTTTTGGTGTCTTCAATTTTTATGTAGGATGCCGTCCCGCAGCTCCTACTTGCGTGGGGTTCCACGAACCGAGGATTTGGAAAC
>NW_022196910.1:35707213-35725883 GCF_008632895.1 Mastomys coucha
TACAGGTTTCCAAATCCTCGGTTCGTGGGACCCCACGCAAGTAGGAGCTGCGGGACGGCATCCTACAAGCTGCCTTTTTGGTGTCTTCAATTTTTCCTTTCTAGTAAAAGCAGTATTTCCATTATAACAACCGCTTCAGTGACATCTGGAATCATGTTCCTATCTGCTGGTCTATTGCAATTCAAGTTAATAGCCATCTTCATGGTCTTACTGATGTCAGGTGCTTATCATCAAAGTCTCTGGGCTATATGAACTATTTATGTATTTGTCTGACTTTATGTAACACATGTGAGCAGATGCCAAAGCATTAGAACAGACTGTAGCTGCAAGCACTGTCACCTATGAACTCTTTTGTGCCACCCTCTGTCATAGCCTCTAGGTTACTGAGAAACTGATGAGGCACTTCTTTCTGATCCTCGCCCTCTCAGACTTGAACTGCACAGAGGATTTAGGGCTTGGCAGAACATGATAGTGGTGTGCCTACTATTCATTTCTCAATCAAAGGACAGAGAAATCAGAGAGGGTGGGAGGTGGGGAAGAGAGAAGGAGATTAATGTGTCTAAAATGGTCTCAGGGTTGTCTATCCAGACATTATTAGAATTGACATAATACTGCTTTTTTAAAAAAATTAACAGGACCAGATTAATCTTGATTAAACTGAATTATTAGCCATTTTATATTCTGTTTACACTAGACATAGTTCTTTGCATTTTTATTTATTTATTTATTTTATGTGTATGAGTACACTGTAGCTGTACAGATGGCTGTGAGCCATCATGTGGTTGCTGGGAATTGAACTGGCTCCAGCCCTGCTTGCTCCAGCCTGATTGCTCACTGTAACTGTCTTCAGACGCACCAGAAGAGGGCGTCAGGTGTCATTACGGGTGGTTGTGAGCCACCATGTGGTTGCTGGGATCCGAACTCAGGACCTTCGGAAGAGCAGTCAGTGCTTTTACCCACTGAGCTATCTCGCTAGCCCCAGTTCTTTGCATTTTATAGCATCCTAATTTGGCTTATTGATTTTGATTTTTCCTGTACCCCCATCTTCCTATTCCCATTTGCTATGAACTGATGCCTACTTCACTCCTGCCAACAATAACATTAATAGCTATGTTCTTATATGATCTTGGTGTCCAGAAGACGGTCTCTGTGTAAATTATGAAATTTACCTGCTACATCCCTTGTTGTGGTACACACACAGTTTTTACAGTGGCATAAAGCTGCTGGGCCTCTTTAGCTAGGTTAGCAAATGAAAACTAGCTTTTAGAAAATGACTTGGGATGATGACTTGGTCTGCAACAAATTGTTATCCAATTCCCATGAAGCCTTGCCTACTTGAGCATTCCAAGTCCGTTTTTGGAAGACTGAAATGCTGCAGCCATTGAGACACTCACTCAAGAGGATTTCTCACTGCTCTTCTTTACGGGAGCTTGCCTACTGCTCCCCACCCTTTCTTTAAAGAGTGATGATTTTGTGGGAATGTACACTACTCAAGTGGCACGGGTAGTGAAAATTTTTAGTAACAATTTAAAATATACGAGAAGAGTTTTCAACAATGGATTGATGTTTGCTTCGCAGCTTGCAAAACCGCTGGAGCACGAGCCTCATTTTTAGTACTGACATCTAGCATTCTGCCCAGTGTCTCACAGAGCTCCATTCTTCAGAAGTTTAAAACTCCTTGGTTTCTGATCACAACAAATCAGCTACCCTGAATAGAAATAAATCCATTTATTTCTCTCTATAGCTTCCCTAAGTGGTATAATCATGTGTAATTCTTACTGTCTACTCACGACTATTGGAGGATCAACTAAAGATTCTGCTTCAATGAATACAAAAGATGATGTCTTTTTTTCCCTTTGCTTTTGGCAAAAATTGTTTCCACATTCAGTGAATAATGAAAATGGGCCACACTAGCTCTTGGCCACCGTCCTAATACATGCACTGAAGTTAATGACCTATGGGCTGGTGCCATTCTTTATTAAATTAAGGTTTTTCATCCTAGGGAGCTTTTTAAAAAGTTTAAGAAGTATAATTCTGCCATCCCAAATGTATACATTTTGGAATTGGGAGGGAGGTTTTGAGAGCTACTTTCATTGTTAGGTTTGAAAACCATTGGTGCCCTTTGATATTTTTGTTGTCTTTTTGTAATTGACTTTTCCTCATATTGTGACTCTTTAGGATGTGTATTTGAGTGCGCACATGTATAGCTCATGCTTGGAGCTCTTCCTTAGGCATATTCCACTTTTCATTTGGGACAGGGTCTCTCCTTGGCTCTGGAACCTCAAGCAGGCAAGGCTAGCTGGCATACACACAGCTTCCAGAAAGCCACCTGTGTCTGCCTTCCACCTCACCACTGTCTCTAGGATTACAGGCAGGTGCCAACATGCCCAGCATTTCTGTGGGTTGTAGGGAGCTGAACTCAAGTGCTCATATTTGTGAGGCAAGTGTGTTACCAATCGAGCCATCTCCTCATTGCATCAACAGCTATTAATATGCAAATACTTGACACCTGCTATCACAGAACTACTGAATCAGAATGATGGAGCTGGGCCCGGGCACCACTGTTTTAATAAACATCCCAGTAGCTGTTAATGCTTTGTACTGATTGAAAATAACTTCGTTAACTGCTGGGCCTAGAGACTGCGACTGATTATAAAAGTAGTGATTTTACTTTGCTCCTGGCAACAAAATTTGCATTGAGTAACTGGAGTGAAACACATGAAAGACTTTGCTTTCACCTTACAGAATGGGGAAATGAGACAGAACACCCTTAGATAGTGCCTTTAAGAATTTATGCAAGTGCTGCAGTTAAACTGAGAGTTGAATCTCTTCACAATATTAGAGAAGGTGGTGGGAGTCTCTGGTAAGAGAGGGAAAGAAACCTGTATTAAATATGCAGAAAGAGCAGGAAACGCGGGTGCAAGAGTCAGACAAAAATCATGTTATATGTTTATGATAAACTAATGGTCGTTATGAAATAGTGAAGACTCTAGATTTAATAGATCACTTAAAATGCTCATACATCGCTGGGCGGTGGTGGCTCATGCCTTTAATCCCAGCACTTGGGAGGCAGAGGTAGGCAAATTTCTGAGTTTTAGGCCAGCCTGGTCTACAGAGTGAGTTCCAGGACAGCCAGGGCTCCACAGAGAAATACTGTCTCGAAAAAACAAACAAACAAATGCTCATACATCAACTATATATATACCATATGTAAAACAACTTCTATGAGAACAGTGAGCACATGCTCACTCAACTATATATTTGATCAAACTATTTTAACTTACAGAATTTAGTCTGTATCAGAATTGAGTAGTTTCTGTTTATACATATTTTGATATTACAGAAAGTTTATGGTCCTCTACTGAGTATTTTAATCTCTAGTGTATTGTTAAGAACATATAAGACTCTTCTAAAATGACTCATAAAATTAATTATAATAAAGAATTGTGTGTATCTTTAATTAACTGCTTATGAAAAGAACAGAAAGACTGCATGCATAATTACTTTGTCCAAAAATTAAAACATTTCATATGATAATGTAAGTAGTCTCATATTTGAAAAGCTAACCATATTTTTATTCTTCATAATAAATTCATTTGATAAGCCAGAATTCTAAACCTCACTTAGTTAAAAAAATAATCATTGTTTGAAACATTAAAGGGGCCTGTAAATATCAGTATGCTGTTTTTCACTGTGAGATTGATTTCCAGACAAATGAAGTGACTTACTATTGTATGGCTTTAATTATGTTAGAACTGAGACCAGAACTTGGTTGTTCCCTCTCCATTAAACTTACCAATGGTAGAAAAAAGGAGGATGCAGTCTTAGTTTGTGAATCGTCATTAACTTGCCAGTCCCTTTTGGGGACATGACTGTCACAGACAGTGAATCAGTGTCTCTTCTAGCAAAAATGTATCATTTGTTAATTTTTTTTTTATGGAGGATCCCAGTTAATATACAATACAAAAAATTTATAAGGTGGGTGAGAAAGGGCCATGATGCAAGTGCTAAGAATGGGGGGAAGTTGGAGCCATTGGGATAGAGAGGTTATGATATTAGTCATGATTATGGTTTCTCTAATCTCAAAATGGCTTCCTTTATCCCCTACAAGGCAGGTAAGTAGGTGGACATCTACATATAAGAAGTACCCAGAAAGACTATCAGATGGTGGCTAAGAGATTATGGCTTTTGTGTATGAGGGTTAATGCTGGGAAAGAAAGTAAGAATGGCGAGCAGAGGGAAGCGCTGGAGACATTCGGGTTCATCACAAGATTGTAGCAGAGAGGTAGGAGGTGGTGGTGGTGGGGGAGAAAACAATAATGAGAAGTCCACAGCAGCACCCACTAGCCACAGATGCACTGGACACCAGGTGCCCAGGATGCTTGGAAGCTGCTAACTTCAGGGCACTGTGCATATTTGCAAAGCATTACTATATTACAGAAATTACAGTCACAATAGGTGTTTAAAGACCCAAACAGTGGGAGATGCCAGGACTTAGTTCTTTTTTATAAATCAAAGCACAATAGGCATAGAACATAGTCCAGGCCCTGGGAACAAATGAATAAAATGGGAGGGAAAAAGCACCTACAGTCACATTTGAAGAAAAACATGGCCATTTCCGAAGAAATGCTAGGTTTTGAAGTTTGTTGGAGTGTGTTATTTATATACCTATTTTTAGGGGGAGTCATGTATTGAAATGACTTTTCTCTGGAGGGAGACATGAGAACTTTCTTTGGGAATGATGTGCACAGTAATTTTTACCTAACCGCAGGATAATGATCTTCCAACCTTTAGAGGACGTCTCAAGGTCAAGGGTTACTCAACACTGATTTACAGTAGCAGGGCAGCTGTGTCAGAGCCCCTTCCTGCCAAGCTGCTTTCTATCCTGGGTAGGGCTGAGAGGTTCAGAAAGGTTATATTTCTCTTTGAAGACATTGATTTTGTTATCTGTTTTCATCTAAGATGCAAATGGCATTATCAATTCTTGGGTTTATTTTGTTTAGCCCACCCATATAAAACACAGTTTCCTGAATTAACAAAGCAGGGATCCTGAGTTTATAAGCACAGTTGAGGGCTCTCGCCTGAGTTGATCAACCACTTTAACACACCAACTTATTTTAAAATTACAGTGGCTTTTACACACACACACATACAAACACACACACACACACACACACACACAAAACACACAGACACGCAGAGCTAATTTAGTTTTTATCTTTGTTCTGACGTAGGTAGCACTTTGCCACTAGCAATTTTGGTATCACGACTGCAATTTTAATTTGGGCTGGTGAGCTCAGAGTTTGTTATGTTTTTGAAGCTAATCACACTTGGGGAAAAAAATAATGAATATACATAAACCTTGATTGAGCAGCCTCAAATAGAAAATAAGTTATGTAAACAATGCCGAGAATTCTAAATACCCCATTATGTAGTCCTTATCTTTGTAGAGTTTGGGTCAAGAAATTGTCTTGGATAGTAGCTTGTTTCACAGTGAGAACAGCTATTCCCCCACACCCCTCAGGCTGCTTATTATATGTCGCTTGGTGGGAATAATTGTTACTGAAGAGAGCAAACAACTGAATAGTGATTCAAGGATTTGGGTAGTAAGTACCTCAGTAAACAGATTAGTTTCATAATATTTATGTAATTCTGGAGGAGCCAATTAAACAGGTCAGACAATAAGTTGTGACCTTGTTACATTGGCAAACAATCTTTTAATTGATATCTTTCCATTCAAACTGGAAGTGGTGGCACTGTAAATCAAAACCATAACATTCTAAGTATGGGCTCCCACACAGTTGGGAAAAGTGATGCCTTTCGTATCTTTACGTGTGGATACATTCTACACACTGGGGTGAAGGATCATTTACAATTCTTTATACCTTGAGTCCATGTACAGGGTACTCTGATTACTCTGTGTCTCTAAAAGTAAATGGTTTAACAAGTCTTGATATTTAAAATTTGGTGTGTGTGTGTGTGTGTGTAGCATGCACACACATGTGCAACTGCCCTGAGGTAGATTGTACGTCGACCCTCACGGGTGCTGGGAACTGAGCTGGAGCCCTACTCACTGAGCCATCTCTCCAGCCCATAGTTTCATTTTCAATAATCAAGAATTACAGACATAGAAGCAGCTGTCTAAATCTTTCTTTTGCTGTCATTCAAATGTAATCCTAAGATAATTTGTGCACATTTAGTATATAAGATGTTATATGCATTTTTGCACAAAACTTTGTTATTGTTAATTGCACCAAGTATCTGTCCGAGAGGTGTGTAGAGCAAACCAAAATGCTGCGGTTATGCTGGGTATCTTCAGAGTGGAAGCTCGCAGGCTTCCCTGCAGTTGCTGTCTATCCTGTGTAGGTCAGCAGTGGGTGAAAGAAAAAATGAGTATGGAGAATTCATTTTAACTACCGAAGCCCAAGACCTGTATTCACAAGAACTCTTCCAGAGTAAAATCATTACTTCACAGCCCATTCTTGCTACTCAATTTCTTGGGGATGAGAAATCCTCTGTCCTGAATAATTAGGACACAAATGATGCCAAATAAGATCCCAGTTTCTGCAGGAACTCTTCAAATACTTGGCTTGCTCAAGGAAGATCCCATGCATGAGGGTGTTTTCCACAATTTACTGTTTATTGTGTCCTAGAGAAGGGTATTGTGTTAGCACATCAACAAAACAAGGACAGAGAGACTCAGGCTTGTGTTCGTCCAGTGACAAAGGTTTGAAGTGCCACGTAAGATTCCCTTCGGCACTTGTGTTTGTTGTCTGTAAGTGATCCTGACATCCAGCCCTCATAAGAGGAAAGAACTTGAAAAGCCCATGCAACAACAAACCAATCTAATTTCATTCTGATGTGCTATATCCAATGCCTTAAATCTGTAAAGGACATCATTGAAATGCACATGAAGTTAACCAGGGAAGAAAAAGAAATTGTTTTTGTGGGAAAAACATTATTTAAAAGCAAAAAAACTCCTAATGTCTTAGTCACCTGTACTGTGGGTTTCTTTTATTATTGTAGCATACTGGGCACAGTAAAGGGATTTCCAGTTCATGAGGAAACAGAAATCTGTGTGTTCACTACAGAGTAGCATAAGGAGCTTTATCATAATCTAGAATAGACGCTTCTTGCTCTATGTTCAGTTGTGGGCAAACCTAGCTTAGAGCACACAGGGCAGACAGGGCAAGAGATACTAAGTTATTCTTGGTCTCATATTTACATATATTATGTGGAAGGAAAATTCATATTTATGAGCAGCCAAGAAATACCTGCTTATATGTACTTACATATTATAATATGTAAGATTTATATATAATATATATTATATATCATTTACTTACATACATGTATGCTTGTAAGATTTTTATAAATATTACATATATTTATATATTCTATATATTTTATATGTTCTGTATATATTATGATTTTATATACTTACATACAAACATATAAAATATATAAAATACATTATATAGTTATATTTAAATTTTATGTTAATATAATATAAATTTATATGTAAGTATGTTATATATAAGTATAAAAATTACATATAAATATATAAATATTAATATATTTCCTATACTTTCCTCCTCTACTTAAGTTTCTGTGGTTTCCTTTCTTGCTCAAATCTTCCCATTTTTTTCCACCACCTGCTGTATATATTATTATAACAAGGGGGAAAGAATCCTTCCCATTGTCCTTTACTCCTGGTAAATTCAGTTAGGGTGTGGAGAAAGTGAGTAAAACGCTCAAGAGTTGTTGGTCTTCATAAACACATCCCCAAGTTCAGTAATGGCTAAAGTATTACTCAGAGTCCTGTAGAAAGTTATATCTGAATCAGTAGAAGAAACTAACCTCTCAAGGAGTTTAAATGTAATAAGGAGTCTGGCCATCTCTCCCACACCAGAAGTAAATTTTAGAATATTAGAGATGTAGGTATCAGATTTTTAAAAAACTGCCTTTCACTGAAAGACTGCCTGGAAAGTCTAGCATCTAGTCACTTCCCTCAAGTAATAGTCTCTCACAGTCAAGACTCTGCTCCGTGTCATTTCCATAAGCAGTATTTCTTTAACTAGGATGGGTACCTTGACAACTGATTGAAAAACACGTTGACTAAAATGGTCTTAATAAGCATACCTCACGACCTTCCTCCCCCGTGGTCTCATCAGCAGGCAATAAACTTAGCTCATCATCCTTCATTCTCATGGAAAACCTTTCTGTCAAAGAAGTAATTACCTAGCCAGATGTACACCCCTCTGAGGCAAGCCCAGAAATCATTATAATACTCTGTAATTACTGTTTATTATTTTATCTGTTCATGTCAGTTGAAGAACAAAAAAAGTGCCCCTTAGCTGGACAATCCTATCATAACAAAAGGTAGCTGGCATTAATGTAAAAGCTTTCAATTGTCTGTACTTTCTTTTGCCATGGCAACTTCAAATGAGCCTGCTTCTAAGCAATTTGTAGCTCAGCCACAGTCCCTAACCCTCACGCATCAGACGTGGCATTTCATCTAGCCGTATCTGTATCTTTAGCCTGACCATAGGTAGAGGTGTAATCTTGCACAGACTTGGATGACAGGCTCCACAATGTTCTCTACAGGGGTAGCCACTGCATTCAGGGGTTGTTTTGGGCAGATGCTATTCTATCAGAAGTTTAGAATTCAAATCCTTCAACCTCTTGCCATACCGTAGGCCAGGGTGGGAGGAGTTACATAGGGATGCTCCTACATCTCAGTGGGGTACTATTAGCAGGACCTTGGCTTTTGAGGCTCTGTACTTGTAACGATTGTGGCTCTTTTATTTTCTTCAAGGAGACCTGATAATGCTCATCTGACGCAACAGGAAGTTGAGAGTCACAGGGTTGCATACAGCTTTCTTTTCCAACAAAGGATAAATTCCTTTGGTTGATCTAAACACGCATACCCATGAGCTTTAAAATGTTGAGGCCACTATATTTTAAAGTATTAAAGAATTGAAGGAACCAGAGACTTAAGAATTATAGCTTAATATTGGCCACTAATCACAAATGCTTTCAAGGAACAAAAATTATACTAAATGACAGATGAAGATATGGTACCATAGTTCAGAGCAACACCCTCTTAAGTTTCTAAGCCATTGTTATTTCAACTGAAACTTGCTAAGAATGACAGCGTTATCTAGTTACAGAGAAAAGTAAATAAAGTCAGGATTGTCAAGTATTTAACACAAGGTCTGGCACACAGTTCCTTGTGGTAGCAGTTACTTCTATGTTGATAGACTACTGTGTATCCCAAGAGCCTAAAGCCAAAAGTTCATTGAAGGAAGTAGGTATGAGCATTGTATAGGGAGGTGGGGTGGGGGTAGGGGGTCCTTTACAAGTCCACTACAGACCTGCAAAGGTAGCTGCTGCTTTACAAATAGAAGCATGATAGAAATCTACTGAAGAAGGTATAAATATGCTCAAGGAGCACATTCTGACTACATCTTTGCCACAGAACCTCTCCTGATTCAAAGCCATGCCTTCAAGAATATTTCTTCCTTTCTGCTCTTCAACTGTTTTAAAAGATCCAAGTGACAGGTATTGCTGTCCTCCCCCACCCCCTGCTCTGGTATGTAAGCATGACACCCTTCCCTCACTGACATCAATATAAAGAGAATGTTAAGCACAAAAGAAGGCTGAGATTAGAGTTATTTGGTTAATTGTCATAACCAATAGAATTTAAGTAAAATGGTTCTAAAAAGTTTCCAAGGTGTCAGATTACTTTAGAGAATGGGTTTTAGATTTTCATCAGAAAATAGGACTAGACTCTCGGGTTAAATGGATGAGTGTCCCATTGACATCTGTTCAATGTAACCTTCTGTAAGTTATTTAAATTCTTGGCTACGTTTTCCATTTTTCCAGTGTGGTAAGTGATGCCAGCCTCAGGTTTGTTGTTAAGATGTTGTATGAGGGAACGTGCATCACAGTCACTAACCCTTCAACTGTATCTACAGATATTTTTACTGTCATATTCTTCTTGAGCTTATTTTAGTATTATCTTAGTAACCATTATCTAAGTTAGAGTTCTATTACAAAAATACATGTTTGGTTATTACATTAAGAGGCAAAATATATAATAGGGATTTATTTGAAATCATCACTTTCCAGGAGTTTCCTACTGATCTTAGAAATAAAACTTAAACTAATCCAAAAGCTTGGGCTAACAAGGACTTCACAGAAAACACGAGGAAGCCTCTTACGGATGTACTGTTCAATGTACATTGTGCTTTGAGATCCCTAAGATGATTGACCAAGCCTACAGGCATTTTCAGAGTTCTTAGAGGACCCATTGAAGTAACACACACCTTAGGGGAACATTCAAGAATTCCTGTTTCTGGCATTCTTTGAAACATTACCCCTATTCTTACACGTTATATTTTTAACTGTGGCTTAAAAAGATGATGCTTTCATTTTGTGGCAGTCTTGCTAACCTAATTAAGCAATCAAGTGATTTGTTATTTCAAGCATATCCCATTGTCTTTTTTGCATTTTGATTAGCACACTAAAAAATTCTCTGCTGATATGCTTATTGGGCCCGAGGACCATTTACAGAACCCTAATCTTGTAAGTGAAAATGAGGATGTAAATTATCAGAAACACGACAGGAACACTAGAATGAAATGCAATTCTTTCCTCAGGAGGAAATTACCATGGAAGAAGTCAGTGTGTAATAGATCCCCAACTCCTACTTCTATATTGAAAAGAAACACTTTGACCCAGGCCCAGCTTTCAAGCATACATTTACTTTGGAAGTTCCAAGCAAGGCTCCTGTGACTTTCTTGGGTTCTGTGTACCTTTAACTAATGTAAGAACTTTCTCAATGTCTCTGTAAATTCTCTCTTAAAAATATTTCATTTTAAATTCTCTCTCTCTCTCTCTCTCTCTCTCTCTCTCTCTCTGTGTCCATCTGTCTGTCATATGATTCTGTGTGTGGCTATATGGGATATGCATGTAAGTATAGGTGGTAATATTGGCAATTATTTTAATGGCCATTTTTAGTCATCATATTTAGTGCTTCCCTAAATATTAGTACTCAGTTGGGTATAGTGTATGGACCTTCCAAGATGTTCTATGGGTTGGTTAATCACTATCGATCCAGTTTCTAATCTTCACACTTTTGCTCTTGGCATGGGTTAGTCACTTAACAGCATTAGAGTGTCATGAAAAGCATTTAGTGAACTGTAGGTCTTATTTTGTTTTTGTAGCCAAGGAGGAAACTAAACTGTGCCTTTTGATCTTGAGGAAGTGGTTCTTGGATCAGAATACTATGACATTCACGGACAAGTCAGGATTCAGACTTGTTCTTGATGAAGAAGACTAGGAGGTCACTAAACAACATTCTTTCCAAGTTCCTTTCTGTGAATTGGATCACTGAGCAATGAACACACGTCTGTTTGGTAGGAAGGATCAGACAGACTGTTGTGAACTATCTTCTTTGAAGTTTCCCATAGGGAAGGGGATTTGAGTTTGACAGTGTGAGAGAAAAAGATTTTATATATGACACGTGCTGTAAAGAAGGTCTACCAAGCTAGGGTTAGGGTTACATGTTGAGGATGAGGAAATATTCTTTCCTGCGTTGTATTTAGGCCGAAGCTTTAAGAATTAGAAAATTCTAAGACTCCATGAGACACATGCCCCAACCACCATACCCCAGATGTGAAGAAAGTGATGAAGGTCAATTTGCCATGTCTAGAATGAAGTGGGAATTTAAAATAGTTAAACAAATGAAAAGTTATGTTGGTTATTTAGCTGCCTGCTAGACATCCCCACTTGTTCTAACTGGTTACATAGCTCTAATATGTCTCTAGCTGAGCATGCTCTCTCTACCCCTTGAACTGGCCAAATGTGAACTTCTGAAGAGGACTTAGTAAATTCTACTCTTGTGGTTACTCAAGGCCCAAATTAACACACTCAGAGTATATTATTTCTTCTAAATATAACTTAGAATCTGATATATTCTCTTACAAAGCAGAATAATACAAACTCAGAAGAGTGCTTCTTTAAGTCAAGGCCTTTTTCTGTTTCTAGGTATGTGTTGCCCATACATGGAGTTAGGAAAAACGACTTGGTTTGAGCTGTTTAGTAGTACAGTGTGATGGCTCACACCTGTAACCCTGGCACTTGGGAGACTGAGGCTTGTAGACTGCTGAGCTCCAAGGCTGACTGGGCTATAATCTAACATGGGCAAGGTTACACAGTGAGATCCTACCTCAAAACCATTACTTTCTGGAAAACGTAATGAATAGATTGTTTAGTGTGTAATGTGGTATCAAGCAGTGAAACATAAGTCTTTTGACAATTTACAGGATGAAGCATGCATTCCAGTGAAACCCATTCATGAAGGTTGCCTTTTATGGCATAGGAGTTATCTAACCCAAGTCAAACTGATCCCATATCTGGGATATTATCATAGGACCCTTCACTCTGGACCATTCCAACAGTCCCCAGGTTTAACCCCATCTTCATCCTGAGCATAAGGTTCAGTTCTGTACAAGGGGCTCTGGGACCTGGCTGATCTCTCTGAGTTCATTTCTTTTTTTTTTTTTTTTTTTTTTTTTTTTTTTTTTTTGGTTTTTCGAGACAGGGTTTCTCTGTGTAGCCTTGGCTGTCCTGGAACTCACTTTGTAGACCAGGCTGGCCTCGAACTCAGAAATCCGCCTGCCTCTGCCTCCCAAGTGCTGAGATTAAAGGCGTGCGCCACCACCGCCCGGCCTGAGTTCATTTCTTAGTGGTGTCTTCCTGAGTGCTCCCAGTCTGTCTCCCAGAAGGATGCCTTTGCCCGTGTTGTCTTCTGAGCCTATTCACTGTCCTATATAGGCCCCCAGCTGAGGGTTTCCCATCTCCAGGAAATGTCCATGACCTCTCTGCCCCTAGTTCGAATTAACTACCCTCCCTCTGAACTCTTCTAAAGTCCTGTTGGTCAGCAAATGACTGCCCAGGGACCATATCTATCTATGGCAAGTGTTCTTAGGCACAAGCTAAGACCATTTATATATTTTAAAAGTTGAAAACAATCAAAAGAAGATTAATATTTCATGAGATGCAATTCCTATCTCAAAATAGTTTTATGGGAACACAGCCATGCCTGTTTGTGCCATGCTATCTTGGGGCTGTTTGTGTTCTCTAATGGCAAAGCCGAATGCTTCTACGACTCCTTGTGGGCTGCTAAGTCTAAAATATTTACTATCTGGTATCCTGAAAAATAAGTTTGCCATTTCTAATCTAAATCACAGTCAGTGTTTCTGTGTGGTGTTTCCTGCCTTTGTAGGCAGGGATTAAATTTTACTTAGCTTTGTCTCTTCTGTTTCTGGCCATTAGTGGTACTTAGAAAGTAGGTAATTCATGTATACATGTCCAATTTATAATTCCAGACTTGTATCATTCAAATGCTTACGAGCAGTCTTCCAACTACCTCCCAGATCCTAGTCCTTTCAAAGCAATGAGAATTCTGAAACTAATCTGGCTTACTGCTATTTTTAAAAATTCTATTTCTTCTTAAAACATGACATTATTTCCAAGATTTATGAAGCAATTACCACTTGTTAGCATGTATACTATTTTTACATTAAAATTAGGTATCACATTGATATATTACAGTGCTCTGTTCTAGGCTAATGAGTAATTGATTTTTAAAGAGAAAAATTGAAGCAATATATTATATTTTGTGTCTTTAGTAAGACAAAAAAGAGGAATGTGTAACATTATTGACTTTCTTTCCCTCCCTTTCTCCCCCCTTCCTTCCCTCCTTTCCTTCCTTTCTCTCCCCTTCTCTTTTAATCTTTCTCTGTGACAGGGTCTCCCTCTATTGTCCCTCTTCTCCAGCTAACCAGGACTGGCTATCCTCTACTCACCACTTCATACATGTTGAAATTACATGCATATGTTACCATGCCCACCAATGTCTGTCTTATTGATGCAACTTCAGGTGACCAGTACAAGGTCTGATCTAGACTGAACCAGATGCTCCAGTAAAGTGAGGTTTAGGAAATCTGAAATAATGAAAGGAGAATGGTGTGTGTGTGTGTGTGTGTGTGTGTGTGTGTGTGTTTGGACTGTATGTGGATAGTCACTACCGATCTGACTTTCTCCTCTTTTGGGATCACGGCAAAGCTAGGCGCAGAGAGATCATGTTTTGGCACAGATCCTCCTGTATGTTTAAGTAAGACTGTTGGTTTATATTACTTTATATATAAAACCTTGCTGTTTTGGAATTATTAATAGTCAACCTTCTAGAATTTGTGTTTCCTGGGCATTCTTTATATATATGTTAATTTAGACTATATCTACCATTATGAGCTTAGTTTAGAGCCCACACTGCAGTATTAGTTTAAAGGAAAATATAACAAGTAGGAAAAAGATCAGGTACTAATTGAATATTACCATAACGACATAGCCATCATAGCTAGATCAATTGGTCAGTACTATAGTCTGGATAATTTTACTTCAGGGTAGCACATTTTGTTTTGTTTTCTTTCTTTTGTAGTGCTGTAGATTCAGCCCAGGCATAATGACTTAATACATTTCATTCAGTTCATCTGACTTTCTATCTAGTTCAGGCCATGTTAGTTCATGTTATATGTTCAATATTGGGGATGCAATGAATTGATTGATTTTAATTTCCTCATAGGCCCAAAGCATACTAGGCATTGTTAGATGATGGCCATCCATGAGGGAATTAAGCAGTGTCTCTGGACAGAACAGTTCACAAAACAGAGCTGCTGATCCCTAGCATGTGACAAATGATAGATCATGATACCTCCAGTGGGTCATAGGATCGCAGAGAGAGGAACACTGATGGTGCCTGCAATGATTAAATAACTCAGTCTCTTGAGTGACAAAAGGCATTTGCAAGACACAAACAAGAAACACAGCCTTTAGAGACCGAAGGGAAAGAATGTAGATAGGACAAGAGGTAAAGGATGACAGAGAGGATGTGGGCATAGCTAGGACATTTCTTGAAAAATTTAATATTTCCTCCACTGCCCTTTTCCAAACTGAAAAAGAAGGGTCTGAAAGAAGAGAAAAAGAAGGCGGATGAAGGTTTTTGCCTCACTTGTTGGAGGCCTGATTTCTGATGATTAAGAGCCAATTAAATCTGCCCAGAGACTCAGTGGCTGCCTATGATTATTGCCTTCCCACTGGGAAGTCTATGCTCATGGTTCCACACCTGTTCTTTTTGTCTGATATAAACTTGTAAATATCAACCTTTCTCCCCTTTTTTGTGTTGTCATTGAAAGCACACAAATTCCTTCTGGACGTTATTTCCGTAAGAAACAAGACACAGTGAAAGAATGGAGTGAAGAGCAGTTGCTCTATGCCCACCCGGGCATTTGCTGGTTATCTACTGAGTCGCTGAGATGGGCATGAGAGGTGGTACTTGCAGGCACAGTTGGATACCGTTACTTTGTCAAAATAATCTAGAGAGAGTATTAATTCTGAGCCAATGGATGATCTTTGTGCAGTGTTATGTTCTAGAACGGGGATGATGGCCAACTGAGAAGACAGGATGCAGGCAGAGGGATTTGGTGGCATCAGCAGGCTGGCTTGGCAACAAAGGTGTTGCAAGGAGCTAGAACCAGCCATTTCCTTACCCTGGGACTTCCACTCGAGCCACCGACTTCTAAACCTTGGTCTCTTTGGTCTCATGGGATTATGTTTACCGTTAAACAACACCAAATTAGTGAATGCTTAGCATTAGATTATAGTTCTTCTTTTCTTTTCTTTCTTTTTCTTAAAAGATTTATTTATTTATTTATTATTTATTTATTTATTACATGTAAGTACACTGTAGCTGTCTTTAGACACTCCAGAAGAGGGCACCAGATCTTGTTACGGATGGTTGTGAGCTACCATGGTTGCTGGGATTTGACCTCAGGACCTTTGGAAGAGCAGTCAGTGCTCTTAATCACTGAGCCATCTCTCCAGCCCTAGTTCTTATTTTCTTAGAACCAGGAGTCCTCCACCCTTTTCTTTTAAGACTAAGATAAACAGCTCTTGGTGTCTTTGATCGATGCTTTCTTTCATGGTATTAACTTTACGATGGTTGGTATCTTTTAGAACTTCTCAGACAGAATGGAAATGTCTTAGGAGAAGGACAGATTTCACAGGTAAGGCCCTAATCATGACAGCTGGGGAAGTTCTTTGAGTGAGCCTGCTTGGAGTCTTGTTTAGACAGTAAAAAGGAAAGGACCACACAGGATCCACACTGCTTACCCTCTTTGGTTCTAGGTCAGAGCTGTATCATTCCAATACAGAGTGTTCACTTCTTCCAGACAGTGTTGTGTTTGCTTTAAGTCTCTTCTTTTGCAGTTTACACATATCCAATCCCACAAATAGTTCCTTAGCTGATGCTGTGTCTGCCCTCTGCATGACCCCGATTTCCCGCTGTGCTCGCTTTAGAAAGTTAATGTCCCGCTAGTTAAATGTGTTACTAGAAATGAATGTAGCCCCCCTTGCCCCTCAGCACAGGGTGTAGCGGCTCTGTGGCTGGAGACTCATCTTAAAAATGAATAATCCTATTTGATAATAAGATTCCACTGTTGTTTTACATTTCAGGTTAAATCATTTTGAAATTTGACAAGGAGAGAATGCCAAGGATCATGTAAATAGAGCATCAGAAATAAAAAGAATTGGCTTCGTTCTGACTCACCCAGGATGAAAAACAATCCACTGTGATACCTTGCTTGGAAGCAATATTAGGTTTTAGAATCTTTAATGATTAGCTCTATATGAATGTCAACTGGCAGTTATGATTCAAAATCTATATATGTTATGATATCTGGGGGAGAGTTTTTTCTTTTTTATTGACTTAAATTTTATTGCATTATGATGAGAAAAGATACATGATTTCAATTTATCTGAATTTGTTAACATTTAAAAACATATTTTAAGTAAACAGAATTAAATCACATTCTTGTTTACCTTTTGTACCCCAACTCCTCCCAGAGACCCCCTTCAATACCGACAATACCTTGTTTTGTCATATTCTTTAAAATTTATAAAATATTATAACAATAAAAATGAATATTATAAAAGTTGTTTGCTATAAAACAACAATCAATTTAACAGTCTTATATAGATGCTTGTCTACAGCAATACTGAAAATACATACATTTTTCTCAATATAAATTTTAAATAACTCCAAACATATTAACTGTATATTTTAAAATAAAACTTCACTACTAGTATTTTTTAAATGAACATAAATATATAAAGTCTTTTTGTTTGTTTGTTTTGTATTTAGTAGAGTTTAAAATCTTGGCTCTTACTGTGGTACAAGCCCAAAATAAGAATAATTTTTAGACTTTGGGTTTCATTGTAATAAGGCTGTATGTACTTCAATGACCCTCACATCACCAAAGGATTTTAACTCCATCGTAGCTAAGCTGAGAGTTGACAGTTCTGCTGCCCCAAGGAATGAATTGTAGGCACAGTTTTTGGATACAGACTTCCTGAAAGCTATTTGACTTGAGTGAGTGTCTTTATTCTCAGCCCACAGAGAACAGGTTACATTCATTTAAGAAATGGTGTATGTATTAAGATGGCCTATCTAAAAGTCATTCACCAACTGTTTCAATGAACAATGGTTCTGCTTGGAGGGTGGCACAGACATTAGGTGAGGGTAAGAATATGGTTCAGCCGGGCGGTGGTGGTGCATGCCTTTAATCCTAGCACTTGGGAGGCAGAGGCAGGCAGATTTCTGAGTTCTGAGTTCGAGGCCAGCCTGGTCTATGGAGTGAGTTCCAGGACAGCCAGGCTACACAGAGAAACCCTGTCTCGAAAAACAAACAAAACAAAACAAAACAAAACAAACAAACAAACAAAAGAATATGGTTCATTGGCTGTGATAATTTGGAAAAGCATTCATCTCAGAGAAAGAGTAACTTATAAAGTCCTCTTCTTCAAACTTGATACAAGAGTTACAAATGTCAAGCAAAGCATTCAGTCTCACTCTTTGTTGTTCTCTTTCAGGCCACTTCCCAATTTAATTGTCTATGTTTCTTTTGGGTATATAAATACTTTTGAAATATGTAAGCTGTTCGGAAAATCATAGTATAGTATAAAAACATGAAATAAACAATACTACTAATAGAGAGGCTGTGATAGGAGAAGCAAGATTTCAAGACCATTATGTGGTACACAGCAAGACACTGTCATGTACAAACAAGCTGAAAGTGTATATGAATTGTACAATATTGGACCTACTTCTCCAATTACCAAATTAGAGAGACCATTGGATGACAGTAAACAAATTTCTAATTCCTTATATTTTTGGATTTCAATCAATTAGGATATGTTGGTGATATTAATTTTCATATTAAGATATTAAGAAAAAGTAATTGTTACTTCCTGTTGTTTTTGTTGTTAGAGGTGGAATTAGGTTTGTGTGGGTTTGTTGAAAGACTACTTTCTTGCTTCTTCTAGTTTTGCTCCTTATGTTGGTGTTTTCCATCTATTATCCTTTGTAGGGTTGGATTTGTGGAAAGATATTGTGTAAATTTGGTTTTGTCATGGAATATCTTGTTTCCTCCATCTATGGTAACTGAGAGTGTTGCTGGGTATAGTAGTCTGGGCTGGCATTTGTGTTTTCTTAGGGTCTGTATGACATCTGCCCAGGATCTTCTGGCTTTCATAGTCTCTGGTG
>NW_022196910.1:35726411-35785185 GCF_008632895.1 Mastomys coucha
TCTTTGACTGTTGTGTCAATGTTTTCTATGATGTCTTCTGCTCCTGAGATTCTCTCTTCTATCTCTTGCATTCTGTTGCATCTATGACTCCTGATCTCTTTCCTAGGGCTTCTATCTCCAGGGTTGTCTCTCTGATTTCTTTATTGTTTCTATTTCCATTTTTAGATTCTGGATGGTTTTATTCATTTCCTTCACCTGTTTGATTGTGTTTTCCTGTAGTTCTTTAAGGAACTTTTGTGTTTTCTCTTGAAGGGCTTCTAGTTTTTCACCTGTGTTCTCCTGTATTTCTTTGAGGGAGTTATTTATGTCTTCTTAAAGTCCTGTATCATCATCATGAGAAGTGATTTTAGATCTGAATCTTGCTTTTCTGGTGTGATGGTGTGCCCAGGACTTGCTATGGTGGGAGAATTGGATTCTGATGATGCCAAGTAACCTTGGTTTGTGTTGCTTATTTTCTTATGCTTGCCCCCCTCCACTCCCCCACTATCTGGCTATCTCTAGTGCTACCTGCCCTGGCTAAATCTTACTGGAGCCTGTCCTTCCTGTGATCCTGGTTCTGTCAGAACTCCTCAGAGTCAAGCTGTCTCTGGGATCCTGTGATTTTGGGATCCTGGGGTCCTGGGCTTGTTAGAGCTTCCTCTGGGTGTTATGGGACTGGCTTCAGAGTTTGTGCCCAAGTCCTCTCAGGGCACTGGCCCAGACAGACCAGAAGGTACCTGTGCCACCGGGCTGGCAGAGTTCCTTTGGGGAGAGTTTTAAAAGATACTTCTCTATTTAATTTAGCTTGAGGATTGCACTCTCTTACCTTTAACTTACATAACGAATTTTAGTTCCCCGGCACTGAACCCCATTTTGTGAATACTAAACATGTCTTTGTCAAGGGAAAAATAATGCAACCTTGAACATAATACATTTGAGGATCTGGCTGAAATGCACCTTGTAATTTTGTGTTTGCTGGCCTTAGCATTACACGTTAACACCAGAGTCTACAACATAGTCGCCAGGCTTATAGCTTCTCAGAAAATGCTTCCTTAGCAACACAAGGTTGATTTAACCTTGGGTCTGGCTGGCTAGTTGTCTGAGAGAGGCACAGTTCAAGAGTGCAGATGTGGGCACCTTGAGCAGTTAGCTAAATAACACATCAGAGAGGGAAATGGAGAAGATCTTACCTTGCCTTGGGACTCAGTAATACACAGGGTTCCCCCCCTCCCCAGAGTTCATATCTAGGTTCCTAGTAAACGCTTTAATAGAACAGGCTTTTCTATTAGCAAGGTGACCAATTCATTTTAGATGAAGGCTAGAGGGATAGGCGCAGTCTAAGCACAGAGTTCTTCCAAGGGTTGAATTGCTAGGATGGGATTAGCCCGAGGACAAATGTGTTATAGAAAATGAAATTTCAGAGAGAAGAAAACAAGCTAAAGAGGGTCAGAGGGTCAGGAAAGGATGTGAGTTGAAATGTGTGCTATTATTCTTTATTCTCCATCCCCTTCTCTCTCTGTCCCTCAACCATAACAACAGCAGCGTGCAGTGACTGCCGACTCATTGAATCCAATTAGGTACTTATTAGCTGGGGCAAAATTATTAGGCAAGGCAAAAGGGGGTTGCTTAGGGACCAGGCCTTGCCACATCTAGTCAAAATGATGTTGTTCTACAGATTCCAGCTCAAAGGGGTTCACTGCAGAGGGGAGGGGGTAGGTCTGGTGGTCAGGTACCAACTTGATAATGAGGATTGCGCAGACTCTGTCCTTCCTTTTTACTTCTGCTTCTGCATCAATTAACTAAGTTTGTTTGGGCATATCATCATAAAAGAACCATCTGGAAGAGAACTCTGGAATCTCAAACAATCAAATCACCAGCCAGGAGAAGTGAGGCTGGCACTGAGCTCTCCTCTCTGTATCCATGGGTTTAGCCAACCCTTACCTGAAACTATTAAAAAAAACTGCATTTTACTCAACATGGAGGGACTTTGCCTGTTCTTCTGGCCCCCATTCCTTCAGCAATACAGCCGAGGAACTATCAGCACATCATTTACAGTGTACCATGACTGACAGGTACACCCACAGTCAATGTGAAGTGGACAGCAGGATCATGCAGGCTATCTGCAAGGACTAGATCATTTGTATATAGAACTTGAACATCCTCAGCTTTTGGGCATACACTAGGGTTGAATGGGATGCCATTCAGATACCGAACTCCCAACAAGATACTGAACAACAGTTATACTGAGAAATACATTCTATCTTACTTCTTATAAAATATGCTTGGGATTATGGCTGAATACTATCAAGAGAGGAGTGAACTTGCTGGGCTAGTTCTGGATGCTCTCATAACTGTTTCTCAGTTAATGAGGAGACATACATTAAAGTCCTGTACATACTTCCTGCTCACTCCAGACACACAGCTTAATGTTGCATATTGCTGAATGATGTAGTGTGTGGTATCTTGCTACTATTTTCAATCTCTTTTGCTTTCATAGTTATGTAGAGAGTGAAAGGAGAAAAAGACAGTGAAGGCTGGAAGAGCAGAGCAGATGCCATGAAACCTATATACACGCATCCAAGATTACCTAGCAGGGATAGTTTAAAAAGCAATGCTGTGAGCTAATTTTTAAGTAAGTAATTAAATGACAAGCTGTCTAATGATATAAGGCATAGGGCATTTCCATCACCCCCTTGTCTTCTCTGTAGCTTTGGATGCACACTGTCAAGTGTATCAAGTTTGCCTCTTCATTACAGAGTGTGATTTCCTTGCATGTATGGGATTTGCCCATCCATTTAGCAAAGTTGTTTCCACTTTTTTTGACTATCATGAATGATGTTGCTGTAAACATCTAGTAACCATGCATGTATGAGACTAGCTGATAGACATGGTTATATCATCTATGGGGGAACACACGCACACATTCCTTGAATCAAGCTTTGGTACGAAAAAATATTCAAAGTTAACGAATTTTCTCTTGCTTAGAAATAACTGGCAGCTATGTGATGCTCTCTACTTAGAACTTCCACATAATATTACCTCATTTGTGGACTCAGAAACGAAGCTGTGTTTAATATCCCAATTTTATGGATGGGTAGACCGAGGGGCTGAAAGGTCATGGGCTTTCCGTTCAGGGTTTGCAATGACAGTTTGTGTTCTTTCTAGTGCACCCCGGTGGCTCTAAGGAGAGGGTCTGTTCATGGCTGACTTGCATCTCCACTGGACACCAAGGCAGCAGGGACAAACACTGGCATTTTCAGACACCTATTTATTATTAGGCTCTGGCCTGTAATGACTGTTAAATTGTGCCGTAGGCATCCCTCTTGGCGAGCAAGGTCAGGCCACGCAGAAAGCATTCTATAAAGTTAAATTCCTGTCGGGAAGCTTTTAAGGTGTTTATATTTTAATGATGTTATTAAAATGAAAGTTCAGACTTGCATAATTCATGTGTGCAGTGCCTCTTTTAAAATCCCTGTCACTGAATTTTTTTTTCTTTTCTTTTCTTTTTTTTTAAAATTTCAGTGAGATTCTCAAAGTACAAACAGGTGTTTCAAGGAAGGGTAAGGTAGGTCTCTAGGTAAACTGAGTGGGAACTTCTTGGGTGTTGAAATCTTCAGGCTAGGTTCACTTTCAGTGTTTCTCCTGTGTCATAGTCAGTACTATAAAAACCAAGTTGTTTTCAATGCAAACAACCTGTACTAAGAGCAGCTTACAAATAAATGGTTTGATAATGTCTAGGAATTGGGACACTCTCTGAAAAATGTCTTTGCCTTTGTAAGGGTTTATTTATTTATTTATTAATTTATTTTTTACTTCCAGTGTCTGTCACAGGTTTATTTAGATTGCTATCAACAATGCTGCTGGATTGAGTGTATTCTAATGGGTTTAAATTGCTACAAATACAGTTGATGAAAGTCTAGAAATTTACAAGCTGATCACCAGATTTTATTTCATCATCTTTCTTTTTTTGGTAGGGGGAAACTCTTTGCAATCAACAAGGGTTGTCTTTTAAGCAATACTTTCCTCCCTTAAGTTTTGAACTTAGGGTAATTGCATCTTACTTTAAAATCTCCTCTTATTTATGCATGATGAGACTGTACAAATGCAGCATTTTATTGTCAGCATCAGGAGCTTGGTTGCAGAGGCAGTAGCAGCAAGCAAATTGAGGGATGTTAGAAGAATGAAGACTTCCCCATTGCCTTTCTCTCTCTTACTGATACTTAGGGACTTTGCATCACAGGGATCCTGAGAAAAGCTTTCTTTCAATCTGTTGACTTGGCTTGATGACCAGGAAGAACTGTGCTTCTTTTTACATTTCTTCCTATCTAAGAGCTCATTATTTGATTTAAATATTGTTTAGAAACCTTTGGTTAAGACAATTTTCTAAGTAGAGTAAGGAAATTACTAAACATATGATAATATATCCAGAGAAAGATGCTATACAAGCAGCAGATGCAATGTCTGCTTATGGCTCAGAAGATCTCAGTGGACAGACCAAAATAATAATGAATGTGACATTTCTTGGTTGTGTACAATGCACATATTTGTGCATGTATACATATATATGAACATGTGTTTGTGTGTTTAAATGAGACAGGCAGAGAAGAGAACCTGGAACTCCATGTGACCTTCAGTTGTGCCCTTGAGATGACCTCCTTTGGGGACTGACTGGGCACTGGAGTTGTCATTTACATTCTAAAGGAAGCAGTGAGGCTATGGTTTCCTTTAGCTTTATTTCTCATGTTGTGATGATTTAAAGGCTGTTATTCTAGTAACATCTTGAAACAGTGCCATTTGTGAACACATTTCGTTCCTTAATGAATCAGAAAATGGAAGTCCATGAAGAAATCACAGTCTATCAAGTAGATAAATATGTAATCTTGCAGTCACATATGTATGTGCAATATTACTGCAAGTCTACTATCACTAAAAGTACATTAGGCTCCTTGTTAATGGGGGGAATGTGTTAATTAATTACATAGCCATATTGTTGCCTGACATCAATCATTTGAAATCTATGAATTTCTTAAGGCAATCGATCTTACTGCTTTAGTCTCAGATAAAGGCAGTTTCAACATCCCAAAAGATTAAAAAATGCACTTAAGGTTTTCAAGTTAAAAAGTCACTTTTCCTTGATAAACAATGAGGTTTTTTTGGGGGGTGGGGTGGGTGGGGGAAAACAATAGGAAGCCTTGGAGACTAGCACACAGCCAAAGTAAGGGATTTCGGATGTCACAAAGACAGTGGCTGCTATGCTTGTCTGACTCCGCCATCTGAGGAAGTCAACCCACACAGTAGTAGGCATTTCATAGTGAACCCTTGCCTTGTTCTCTCCTCCTGGGCGAAAGACATGACTGGGGACTTATTCTGTGCCTCCACCCCTTCTCTGGAGAGTGTCCTTATGACCACTGAGGGGTAACTACAGTAATGTGTTTATGTCTGTGCAATGCTTATCTCTTGAGGAGAGTATGCCAGTCCATTCGGAAGCCATGAAGGCTGATGTAGAAAGGATAAAATGAGAATTACATGAAATCTCTGAAGATGCTTGTTAATATCTGCAATTGATTTCAAGAGTTACACTTTCTAGTTTTATTTGTTTCTCAAGGTGCTACTGTGATAGTACTGCTATCTGTTGCCAACAGAATTCTGCTTAGGAAAAGACAAATTAAATCAGAGCAGTCAGAAGAGAGAGGAAAACCCCAGCAGCTTGTTAGAGCTTTGCTATTTGTGCCTGGCCAGGTGAGGTTTGTTCAAGTAACACGTATGTGACATACATGTGAGAATGGGAGACAATGTTGAAACTGTGTTTACAATAGGCTTTAGGAAAGCATGTGGCATGACAGTGAAGAAGGAAAGAATAATGCATGAAATGAGGAGTGAGGGTTAAGGAATGTGTCCTCTCAAAAGGGGAGATGGGTTTGGGAGAACTTGGCATGCAAGCATATGAACTGCGCTTGGATCCCCAGTTCCCATGTAAATCCAGGTGGACATGGCAACCTGCCTCTAATCCTACTACTTGGAAGGCAGAGATAGGAAATGTCTTTGGCAAGACAGCTACTTAAATGGGCAAAACTGATCAAGCTCTAGATTCAAGTGAGAGAACCTCACTGAATATATAGGATGAGAACTAGTGAGAGAGAAACCCAATCTCAACTTCTGGCCTCTATACATTCATGTGCCTGTATACATTCATGTGTTTTCACACATGCATATGCATACCACACATACAAGTACACACCAAAAGTAGAAACAGCTATGTAATAACCAATTTTTATTGCTATTTTAGACAGGGTCTCACTCTAGAGCCAATGGTGGCCTGGAACTCCTGATTCTTCTGCTCCAGTCTCCTGGATGATGAGATTCCAGGTGTCTGGTACACTTTTTATAATAGGAAGATTCATTTTTTTAAAGATCTATTTTCCATTATGTGTATGGCTCTGCATATTTGTATGCAATGTGTTTTGGTGACCTTGAAGACAAAAAAGGGGGAAGAAGCTAGTTGCTGAACTCTAGTCTTTAGGAGGACAGTCCTTAGGAAGATCTTTGAGGGCTCTTAACTCTGAGCAATAGAAAGATTCATCCTTGTATTTCTAAGATAACACTGACTTCTGCTAAATGTTTTTTTTAAAAAAGAAGTATTTGGGAATACTTCTGTTATTTTAATTAGCTATTTGAAATTCCAAACGTCTCCATTCCTTTTCTGTGTACTGAATGAGAGAAGGGGACAGGATGGTTAAGTGAAAGAAGACCATGCAGTCACACAGTCACCTGGCTTAGACAGAGCAGTACAGAGCTGTGGAGCTGCTTAGGGTTACTCATGCAAAGGTGCCACAGGAGGGGGTTCTGACGGGATAACATAAAAGGCTTAGCAAAGTCCATCTTTAAGCCCATAACACAGAAAACTCTCATCTATTGATTTCTGTCTTATATTTCTGTCTGTCCCAGATACTTGACTACTGTTTGCCACTCAACTATAAGGCAAAGAAAAATGGACAAAGAATTTCTGAGTGGAAAGGTATCTTTGAGATCACCCTGAATGGCCTTTCTTTTCATCTGTTTTCTTTTAAACATCAAGGTTACCTCTTAATTCTAGCACTGTGGAGTGGGCAGGTGGGCATCACTGCGCTCTGCTTTCATGATCTTAAGACTTTAATCATGCCTCTGCACTGCTTTCCTTTCCCAGACTACAAAGTCCTAAACTTCTTAGCCTGTCTTCATAGACCGTCCCTTGATCCTCTCTATCCAGGCTGCCCTTCTATGTTGGCCAGTCATTGAACACTGCTGTCTGTTTTGAGGTGGGTGGCCATACCTATGTGTACTCCACACAAGGATAAATGTAGGGTATTTCCATCTCATCCTTATAGAATCTGCTGGAATAGCACCAATTCTGCATTGACTTTGTAATTCCATAATCTAATTTGGATTATAGTTTTCCCTTTTAGTGAATTGTTTCTAAGATTTCCCACAATGAAATGTGTGGTAACTTTCTGTTCTCATGACAAAATAGTTGAAACACACAACTTATAAGGTTCATTTAAGCTCCTCTTTTGGAAGTCCCAATGCCATGGCTGGTTGTCTCCACTGAGTTTGGATTTGGGGTGAGCTAGAACATCACACGTGGGGGCCAAAGCTGCCCATCACATGACAGCCGGTAAGCAACAAGAGGAAGCATCTTGGAGTACAATATCCTACTCACCCTAGCACTAGGGCCTAGGATTTAAAGGCTCCATCTTGCCCTTCCCCAGTAGCACCACAGGCTAACGAGGGAGCCTTCAATGCGTGCACCTCTTGAATAGATAATCTACATATTATAGCAAAGCTGTTTCATGTTTTATGTTTGCTCCTGTACAGATTTCTTATTTACTCATTGAGTTCCATAGGTCCGTGTTTGGGAATACACAAAGTGGGAGGTTCCAAAGTGAATCGGAAACTTATCAGGGGCGTTTGAAAGCATCATTTCTACATCTCAGTCTGTGGATCACTCTTTTCGTATTTCCCAGCTCATTTTGACTTTCTTGTTAAGAAGTTTATTGCAAGTTCAATTTCTTGACAATTACTTTTGGTTCAATTAAAATATTTTAGTTATTTTAATATGTAATTTTGAGCCACCAAATCTTATAGCAGTCAATTTACAGGGGTTAGAAAGCATTTGTAATCACATTGTACTTCCAGAAGTACCATATTCTCCCTCCTAGGATCAGCCACTGATCAAACTGAATAGTAGGAAACATTTTCATTAGACTTTATTCCAACCTAAAAGGTACTCATATTTCTTATGATTGAACTCCTTCCCATCCTGTTTGACACCCTAGCTTCTATTGTGCCTCTGATAGGGCTTGAGTGTCACTGTTTTGTACTGTATCCTCTTTTGTGTGCAAAGAATTAAATATTAAAATAGCATGCCAACTTATATCCAAGAAACAAAGCAATCTACCAATATCCATTATCTAGTCTTATAGCCTCACTAATTCCATTTTGTGGTGTAAGAAACCACGTGACAGTAAGCAACCAACTAAGTAATTTATATTAGTGACTCCCTTCTGTTTGGGATTAAAGGATATTTAAAATCCAGTTGAAGTCTTAATGTCTTTCAATCTGTAACATAGTTAGTCACCTGCAATTCAGGTTGACTCTCGTGGGACATGAAAATCCTGTTTTATTAATGGAGTGTGAAAATGGACTATGGTAATGTCCTAGCTGTGCCAAACTCAAGATCTGTGATTTTGAACAAGCTGCTTAATGAACTGTGGTTGGTTCCATCAATAAAAGAGCACTGAACATAGTCTGCATCCATGGTTTTGAATAGGGATTAAATCAGTTAACCTGCATAGGGCATAAAAACAGAACCAACCTCCACTGTGCTGGGCAAGTGTATGAACTCACACGGTTGAGAAGAGGCATGGTGCCTGGCATGGAGTGGGAACTCAGGTGGTATGTGGTGAGTTGCTGACACATACCTGATGGCCACAGAACTTACATGGAACATTGTGCTCGCTGTTGTAAACTGAGTGTATCTCAGCCTGACACTTGATTTTAACTGGTCCCAGGGTCTGTCTGTGTCTCCTTTTACTTCCTTAAAACTGTTCAGTCCTTCAGGCATTGCATGCGTCATCTTCATTTTGCTGTACTAGCAACTGTGTCTACTTCTCACCTTGCATTGGGTTTGGCTATTACCCTTTTATAATTCTTTTTAATAACTCAGTTTCTAGAACCATGCCATTTCAAGAATTGTCATTTCCTTTTTAGAACAGTCTGTGCACTTTCCAGAGCTTCCTATTATTTTTATCCACATTATAATTAAGCATTTTGAAATGTTGCAGAATTAATTTTACATTGTAACATTCAAGCCTAAAATTATGATGAAGCTTCTGACATCACTGCCAACTTATTATGCATATTCCTGTCCCATTAGCTCAATAAGAAGCCAGTGTATTTGCATATTATTGCTTGACCCTGATATCATGGCCAATTAATTTGCATATCCCTATCTAATTGACTCAAATAAGTTTCTGCCTGTTTATTTATTGGCCTAGCTCCCAGACTAGTGGCTTTTAGTTCAAGTCAATTGAATTTGGAGCGGTTTTCTTCATCATGCTTTCATTACCAATAGATGGACACATAGGAAGGTGGTCAAGGACATTGGAAGATGACTGCACAACCTGTAAAGGAAGCATCTGCCTTTGTCTCTGCTTTTCACTGAAAGAGATTAAGGAGGAGAAATATTCACACTTTTCAGACAGGAGACACTAGAGTCCTAAAAGAAATGTAACCTTTCATTTGAGAACATTCTTGCATATAAGTCAAAGGGTATATTTTTCCCTCTATATTATTGACAACAAAATTCTACCTTAGGACTTGGCTGACATAAACCTTAGTTAAAATCATGTACCATCTAAGCTTTTAAAGTGTTTTTTTTTTTTTTTTTTTGAGTTTAAGATGAATAAGAAACATGGAAGTGAGCTTGTTTAAAACTCCAGGCTCTCCTCTAGAACTGGGTTTGAGGTGGGTTCTTGTTTTAACATGTCTCCTGATGATTCTAATCAAGCCAGTCAAAATGTCAGCATTTGATAAATTTTGCCTGAAGGAATAATTCCTCTCTGCTGATTATGGTTTTCATATTGACTGTAATGGGTACCTGGGAGTAGGTAAGCTGTTTCTTTTGAACACTATTGAGTGCTTAAATGTGGCTATATTTCCTAAATTATACTTGTAAGATGATGGAAAAGTAGACCAAGAACAAATAAATTAATAAAAATTAGAATACACAAGCTGATGATAAAGAATTTGTATGTCTGTGCATGTGTGTAAGTCATGGGCCACACACTAACCTTTTAGAGCATTAGTCTCAACTCTTTACTGCATCACCTTCTTGACGGCCACTGTGCTCTTTAATGGGAAAGTAGCTAGGCATTCTGTTTTTCTTCATTTATTTGTTTGCCAGTCAAATGAATTCCTTTTTTAGAGATGGGATCCCATTATGCAAGTCAAGCACAGATCTTCCTGCCTCAGCATCCATGAGTTCTGGGATCACTGTGTCCTAGCCACTGCTGACTTGTCACAGTATTAGTGGTAAGTTTGGATGGGGACAGCCAGGAAGAAGCGGAAGAGGACATGGCCAAAATGAAGCAGAAACATTACGATGGAGAACACTTGAAACCAGTGGTTCTATATCTTCCTAATGCTGTGACCTTTTAATACAGTTAAATATAGTAATACAGTTATTACTCCCAACCATAAAATTGTTTCAGTGCTACTTCACAGCTGTAATTCTGTTACTGTCATGAATCATAATGTGACCCCTGTGGAAAGGTCGCTTGAAACCCAAAAGAGTTGTGGCCTACAGGTTGAGAGCCCCTGCTTTAACCATACCTTGCTCAGCTGATGTTGAGCCTCTTAGCCTCTTAGCCTCCCAGCCTCCCCTCTTGCTCCTTAATGTTCACCAGCCCCATTGCAACAGATGCTTTACCTGGGTTTCCCAAACTTTCTTTCCCCTATGCCTGCTGTGCTGTAATTCTCATTCATTCTCTCTCTCTCTCTCTCTCTCTCTCTCTCTCTCTCTCTCTCTCTCTCTCTCTCTCTCTCTCTCTCTCTCTCTCTCTCCTCTATTTCTCTCTCTCTCTCCTCCCTCCTCCCTCCTTCCCCTCCTTTCTCAAAAAATTGGGTGACTTTAAGCTTCCTCAAGGGAGTGGGACTGCACACTTTTTATCCCTTTTTATATGGGCAGTTTTCTAGCAGTGAAATGGCAGAAAAAAATCTGTAAGGATGGTGTGTGTGTGCTCACTACAGGGAACCAGGATGAGAACAGCCTTGTGGTACAATGCTCTGTTGAATGTGGAGCCAGGCAAGGAGGATCATTTGCCAGAAGCCTCAGATGAGGAGAGAGAATCCATTTGTAATTTTGAGAAGACAAGAAAGGGAGAGCTAATTGAGACTATTCCCAGGGATTTTTGACTTGCCAACCTCCCCACCCCCCAGTTTCTAAGAAAGCTCTAATTTCCAACAACCTTACTTGCTCCATTTTTAGCCTTATCTATTCTGAGGACTTTTGTGTTTCAGTTCCAGATAGTGGAAGCCCCTAGGAGCCATGCTGTCCATCTTGAAGATGGGTATGTAGGAAAAGCTAAATGGTGTATTAGAAATAGTTCACCTTAGGAGTGAGGAGCTCCCAATTCCTCCAATGCTTTGTCTTTCTCAAAACTTAAAAATTTCTTTTTGTCCTGTAACATGTGGAAATACCATGCAGCAGGTAGAGATGAGGCATGTCAGAGCATTCACACTTCTGTGACACTTGTGTGTCACCCTGCAGGATGGCATGCAGTTGTTCACTATTACACACTCTGTTTCTATTAACAGTTGATTTTTCTCTATATAGTGATACCAGAAACATGTTTAGTTGTATCCTAATGTTGTAGAGAATCAGAGTAGCTTAAGATATTTTCCTTTTAAGCTACTTTTGCCTAACTGAGTATGCCGTTTTTTGCTTTCTGAGACACAAAAAAAATGTCATCTGAACTAACCAGTTTCTTTTTATAGTTTTCTTTTTTTAAGATTTATGATTTATTTATTATTATAAATAGGTACACTGTAGCTGTCTTCAGACACACCAGAAGAGGCCATCAGATCTCATCATGGATGGTTGTGAGCCACCATATGGTTGCTGGGATTTGGATTCATGACCTTCGGAAGAGCAGTCGGTGCTCTTACCCACTGAGCCATCTCACCAGCCCCTATAGTTTTCTTAATAACTTTAGATAATATACCTGATAACTCATCTTACAGTTTCTGGCTTCCTTGAAAATATATTGTTCTTAACTTGGTTATTCTTATAGTATTGAACACCATAATGCTTGCATTCTGTATAGGATTATAATTCTCTTCTTTTTTAAATCTAATTTTCATTTATACTGCTAACTCAGCACTAGCATTGTATTATGATTTACCCACATTATTTTGAGTTATCATTTGTTTTATATGTCTGTATAATGATAAATAAGTTCATATATTTTTAAGTATTAAAATTGTATTTTTTGTTTATAATTGACTTAAAATTCTTAAGGCTCATCCTTTTCTAACAGAACTTTGCAGGTGTTTCTGTACTATGTTGATCATTGGACGTTGGTACTATATGTCTAAGGCTGGCCTGGAAGGCTTGCATGCGCTTGCCTACCCCACAGGGTGCAAGGAAGAATGCTAGGAACCAGAAGTACAGGATGGATGCATTTCATGTCTCTTCATTGAGAAGTTCCCAAAGGAGGCTACATAGGGTCAACATCAATTACATGTCTTGTGGGCATTCTTCTGACCCAATGCTGCTGTATAGAAAGTTCATCTCTTCACTGGAAGTCTGTTCTACTCTTGACTTGAAGTTGTCTGTCATTCAACTTCACTTGAATGTTACTAATGTTATTAATGTTTTTTTATTTTTCTTAGTTAATAAAGTGTAATTGTTTGGCTTCAAAAAATTTCTTTTTGTAATATTCATGAACAAAAAATAAAAAAAAGGGAGATTCATTCATTTTTTAGGATTAATTAATCAATTACATATATAGGTACATATGTGTTTACATATATAGATATAATAAGGAAGATAAGGTTGGGAATTTGAGTGGAGGACATGAGAGGAGCTGGGCGTGGGGATGTGGTAGAATTATGTAAGTACTCATGAAAAAAATTCCTAAAGGAATGAGTAAATGTAAAAAAAGCTAATCTGCTGCAGAATTATGAACAGTCCAATTATAGTGGCCTTGTGAGGATGAAGGGCAGGGACTGTGATCATTTGCAATGTGGATGTGTGATAGAGGCAAAATCCTTAGGCTGTCCATTTTGAATATACACGGTGAGAAAGAAATTGTTCGATCTTGCCAGAAACTAGGGAGAAAGTATTTTGAAAATGTCTACTTCCTACTTCCTTCATGTTTTATTGATCTGTTGATAATTTTAAACTCATTCTGAGTTCTTAATAACTTTAGATAATATACCTGATAACTCATCTTACAGTTTCTGGCTTCCTTGAAAATATCTTATTTTTAACCTGGTTATTCTTATAGTATTGAAAACCATAATGCTTGCATTCTGTATAAGATTATAATTCTCATTTTTTAAATCTAATTTTCATTTATACTGCTAACTCAGCACTAGCATTGTATTATGATTTGGCCACATTATTTTGAGTTATCATTTGTTTTATATGTCTGTATAATGATAAATAATAATCAAAACTAGCGTCCTGATTATCCATAACTGATCTGGCATGTCTATCCAATAGCTGAGTCATGTCAGGTCCCTCCCCCGGCCCCCTCCCTCCACCAAATCAAGCAGCTGCTAAGATGGTCCATTGATTTCACATTTTCCAGTTTTGATAAAGTTACTAATTGAAACAGTCACAGTGATATTTGGTAGGCACTTAACTTTAACTTTCGCTTTTTTTTTTTCTAACAATATGCTCACTAATGGAGTCTGCTTAGCACTTCTACTTTGTCAACAGAGGCTCAGAAGAAAAAACTCATCTGTCCAATGTCAATATGTGTGGCTTGGTGCTGGAGCCTGAACAGAGTCTGAGCTCTAAGACCTTAAAACAAGACAGATTGTTAGTAGTGGCAGAGTGTGGTTTCAACTCTGGCAGAAGAGCCACCTTCGGGTCCAGTTAACAAGCAGTTTCTGGCAAATGTAGTTTGGCATTTGAATCACTTGGAATGAGATCTTATATAGTTGTGGTCTCTTTGTACATAGGTCCTCTTACTCTGAGGCAACTCATTCCCATACTTAAAGTTGCTTTAATGGTAAGTAGGTTAAGCAAATTTGAAATGCAAGACTTGTTTTTTGGGCCACAGCTCCTTTGTAAATAATTCACTATTCATTCTGCAGCTATGTGCGGTACCACCCATCAGTGAGAGCATTGTGGGAGACATAAATACAGAACATTCTAGTGAGAAAGAAGTCTGATGTTTGAGGACTGTAAACAAGCTATTTAAAAAGACAAAGATTGGTTCTGCTAGATGGATCAAAAAAGCCATTCCTACAGCATCCCTACTATGCAAACCTTCTGGCTCCACACATGGACCCTTGGCTTAGTCCCCAACCTTTGCCCTATTGTCGCCTTGAATGTCATCCATTCATGTGATCTTTCCTGATCTCATTAAAAAAAAAAATACTCCCTGACATGGACCCAACTTCCTTGTTTCATTTCTACCTAAAGCTTGTGGAACCTCAGGGCACTGGGTGCTTTACTAATTTCTTGGCTCATTGTCTGTCACCTTACATTAAAGTAGAAAGCACAGGAACGCAGGGTCTCCAGACTGTTTTATCCACGATTGTGAACCCACTGATCAGCATGATGTCTGACTCATGGTAGAGTCAGGGTACACATGGGTTGAGTAACTGGAAGGAGTACAAGTTCAGCTGGGCTGAAGAATGAGGAGGATTTAGCTAGGCATTGTTAAAAGGGAGAGAATTCCAGATAAAGAAAATTGTGTAAGAACGAAACAGCATGTTCCATGGCTTGTTATGAGATGAGTGTGCTGGTCCATTGGCTAAAATGAGATGCAGAACAGCATAGCTTGAAAGTGTCTACATTAGGTGATTAGCGTAATTATGATTTAATTCTACAGGCAGCAGGAAGCCCTTAAAATTAGGGTTTGTTAATGATTGTAATCATTCCAGGTAATTCGAATATGGGGGTGGATCTAGGTTCTGTGGGTTCTGAAGCTACTATAATTTTCCTGCCTTTCTTTAGGAAAAAAAAAGACTACAAACTGATGGGTACTGAACTAGATCTGACCTTTGGGTGTGCTTATTTTATGCCACAATGCTAAGCTAATTGTGACAGGCTAGGTGTCGTTCTTGGAGCATCTCTTTGCTTGGGTCGCTAGCAGTGAGCTCGTGTACATGCCTGTGACTGTAAGCACTCAGAACCTGCTAGATGTTTCTGTTCTGCATATCCTAAAGGCAAGAAGGGATGGCTGGCAAGGAGTCCAGAGGGAAAGGGACAGCAGTCCTGCAGAATGAGGCGCTGAAGCAGCTGTCCATGGTGGTGACAAGTCCTCTGGAAGTCTCAGAAGAAAGCCAGAACAAGGTCATTTGAAGCAGTTGTGGAGCTCAATCAGGCGGGACTCTAGGGCAGCCTTGATCAGAGATGGAGAGGAGACAGCTCCCATGGAGGTCTGGAGTGCTTGGGCATATATGATTCTACAGAAACACTCCTAATGGGACATGGCTACTTAGCCAAAGAGAGAGAGGTCAAAGGTCTCTTAAGTCTCCCCAGGATACTAAAGTGAGACCTGGGATTAAACTATAATTGCAAACTTTTTAATACTTTTCTGTGCATTTATTTTACAAATAAGCACATAAAATATTTTACATATTTTTAGGAAGAACTATGCTTATTGCCTTACAGGTTCAAATTGATACCATTAGAAATGAAGCAAGACATTAAGGTAGGGTGTAAGCAACATGAAAGACTATAGCTTCTTCAAGTTCCCTTATTCATACAGAGAAATGATGTAGATAGCCTGAGATTTGACTGTCAAATCTGGGTAGAATTCAGCTCCAACAAGTTTTAGCTGTTTTGTTTCCCAGTATAAACTCACTGTGCTGCATTGGTGTGGTGTTTACAATGTTTCTTTTCTTTTCTTTTTCTTTTTTTGTAATCAGAAAAGTCACAGAATAAAGAATCATGTCTGTTGAAATTCCATAGCTAGGAACAATGTCAACTGTTATCTGATTGTGGTGACCTTGTGGCATGTCAGGAGAGTACCTCACACCTTAATGATTTACTGGAACATTAAAATGATAATTGATTTAACCACACAGAGGAGGAAAAAAAATTCTGCTCAGGCCTGGAAGCAATGTGTCCTTGAGCTGACTTTGCTCTGTGGAAGAGTTCCCGTTACTCACTGTTATGTCCTGCTTGGGTTACACAGAACTTTCAAATCCAAAGCCTTTCCTCTTCCACCCTTGTCTTTAAACTGTAGGATTAAAAGAATTATATGAACTGTTCCTGGCTTTCTTCTCAGACAAAGACAGCTGTATAGATTTGAAATGCCATCTTTTGTAAAAGCATTATAAAAACCATGTCAGGTTAGCAAACACCTAATTAATAGGTCTCAGGTAAAATAGAAATTTTAATACTGAGGGTGAATTTAAAAAATCCTCAAAACTATAATTTGTCACAGGCATTGCCTTTCAAACAAGAAGCCAAAATTTTAGTTTTCAATGACATAGAAATGACAGCTGATACTTTGGCTATGGAGAAGGGAAATAGATTTCATCATCTTTGCCAATTTCAATAAACTGAGAGTGGCTTCCTGGGGCCCTGCGTTGGCTGAATTCTGACACTGCTTCCAGCTCTGTAGGAAAGAGAGCTGCGATCAATTAAGGAGCGGGGAGCCACAGCATGAGTGCTGTGCATTCGGTACCCACGGTGAAGCAACGTTTCCAACAATCAATAGCCACTGTGCACTCACCAGATAAGCCACCCACATCCATCTTCTTCAGGTTTTTGGCTTCCAGAATGACAACAGTCAGCTTGCCGGCAGTAGGGACGTAGCGGAGGGAGAAGCAGATGTCACCCAGTTTCTCTTGCTATGAAAACCAATAAAGAAGTATTAGTGAGTTTTCAAGTGAAGTTGAACTGTTTGGTCTTAGATGTAATTTTCTCAAGAGATGGTTAGGACAATTAGAGTCTGAAGATTTCAACGTCCATGAGCATTTTTATAGTGGTCATTTCATATGATACAAGTCTTTTCTTTTTCAGAATTATCTACTTCCACTTTTGAAAACAGGCCACTTATACTTTAATATCTGATAGAATATGACTATAATTCTGGAAATGAGACCAAGATGACTGTCTTTGAGATGACACTGCGTACTGCAAAACTCTTTGTAAAATCCCCTTGCTTTATTAAAGAGCTTTGTATGGTTTACTTATTTTATTTTTTATTTTTATTTTTTTAAGTTTTATTTATTTATTTTATGTGAGTACACTATAGCTGTTTTCAGACACCAGAAGAGGGCATCAGATCCCATTACAAATGGTTGTGAGCCACCATGTGGTGCTGGGAATTGAACTCAGGACCTCTGGAAGAGCAGTCAGGGCTCTAAATCACTGAGCCATCTTTCCAGTCTCCCTCCTCTTTATTATTATTATTATTATTATTATTATTATTATTATAATCAACCTATCTCAGTGTTTGTCTTTTTTCCTTTCAAATAAGATTATATCTAAAGACCTATGTTTAGGGATTTGGGAAGAAAGACATCTTTGTTTAGCTAAATTCTATTTATTGTTGAAAAATTTTGAAACTCACATCACATAAGTGCACTCAAGTGTGAATTTTTGTGTGTTTTGGTTTTATTCATTCCAAGGCAAGTCTTTCTTTGCTTTATTCTTAAATTTGCAAAAATCTAGTAGCAGGCTGGAAAACTGTAACATTGTGCCACAATGCAAGTACTCCAAGTTCCTCATGGAGTGTCAGTGCTACCGTAGTTTATGGCCAAAGCACATCCAACAATTCTGTAATCAGGCAATTCCTCATGGAGTGTCAATGCTACTGTAGTTTACGTCCAAAGCACATCCAACAATTCTGTAATCAGGCGATTTGGTATAACTTATCCAGGTCAGAAAATGATAATGGCATACAAAATGGCCCTTTTCCAGAGAGGACTCATATCTATTGTCTTAACTGGAATGTTGGGAACTTTTATGAATACTTATTTTCTACTCCAGTTAACAACCATGCTATTCAATGTGACTATAATTTGTATTTGTGTGTGTGTGTATATGTGTGTGTGTGTGCTTGTGCCCCTGCGCTCGCTCACCAGCTTGCAAGCACACACAATGGGTGAGGGGAGGGAGAGAATAAATAATTAAAGATATTGTTGTACCCACCCCCCGAGATGGGACAAGCTCCTGACAGCATCTGACCCAAGGAATTAGCTGTATGGCCCACCAGCATTCATTTTTTAATGTTTTCCCTCAAATCTAAGTTTTGATTCTGAAGAGGGAAACACCTGTGTCAGACTCTTAGGAAGACCTGAAACATAGAAAGAGTGTATGAAAAGACCCTCAGTCTTTTCATCTTGGCCTTATCTGTAGCTAGACATATGTGCTAAATGAGCCGGTCTCCAGGTGGAAATGCCACCCTTGATATAATGTAACAGTGTTAGGAAATGTAATTTCTCTTCTTATGGAGGTACTTACTATATCCATCTGTCAAAGAAGAAATAGTATGGGTTGCTTTGTTTTGTTTTGTTTTGGAGGTGAGTAGAGAGGAGGGAGAGAGAGAACACCAGCCTGTTTTTCCATGCTTAACTAATGCTCTATTGAAAATGACACCAGATGTTTTTATGGCCCGATTTTCCTATTCGTGGAATCCCTGTAGTGTCTGACAACATGCCTCTAGGTTGATGTGAACATTGCTTTCATATTCCTGTGAGACAATTTAATTCTCCAACTTGTCTGTGCCTTTCCCAATGACAAGGTCCTTGCTTGGGTATCATAATACCTCACTCACCTTTGCAAAAACCGTAAGTACAAAAACAGTTGGGAAACAGCCATGCTTTGAACCACAGCCATAGCTCCCTGTGGCTAGTAGGGTTCCTTGTATCAGAGTTATTCCATATGCTTAGTCACCCTGACACTTAATTGACATATTCTGTGAGTTAGTAGAATATTTTTTATAGTCTCTGAAAATAGAGTTGGAGTTAGTATTTTAGAAATGAATTCAAAAGAGAGCCAGATTCCTCTAAACTTGGCAGGGGAAGAGAAATGTACATTAACAAAATTACTACTTGAAATGGTCATTTGGAGGTGGGCTCTATATGTAGGAATCTTTTTGTTATTTATGTTCATCTCCTTGGTAAGCTCATTGTATGCAGGCTAGACTGCTCTCACTACTTTACCAGAGATGTCTATGCTGTCCTAGATCATAAATCTCTATATAACTCATTATTAGATTCCATGAATAGCTTAGGGTGCTAAAATAAGCTCAGATCTATATTTTTGTCTCATCCCAAATATCCATTTTTCTTTTTAACATTTACTCTTTTTCCATCTCATAAGTGCAAAATTGCAGGTAACTTTAAAAACTTCATATATCTCATTAGAAATGTTTTGACACAAGCACTCATGTATCAGAGGCTGGCCTCAAACTGACTGCAGCTGAGGGTGACCTTGCACCTCTCTGACTCAGCTGCTCAGCTGTTGGTGAAGTATTGAGGCTACAGGCAGGCAGCGCCACAGAAGGCTCCCAGTTGTTTTAAGTGAAGAAATGTCATGTCATTTTTCTTGAGGGATCATTTCATTCTTCAATCTTAAGACACAGAAAATTTAAAAGATTCTAAAGATTCTACGTACTATTTAGCTTCAAAAGAGAGCTCAGCATCTTGGATAAAGGAGAAACGTATGAGATTCACGGCAGTTTTAAGCCTTTGGGGTGGATGAAGAATGAGTTCGTAAAAGAACAAATGGGGATATTTTAGGATACAGAGGAAGAGAAGGACTTATTTTTAAAACTCTTTACAGATCTGCATTGAATTAATTTAGAGGCTTTAACATGGGAAATTTTTTTCATTTGCTCATAAAAATTATCAACCAGTATGGCAAATTAAATATTATTTTTACATGAATGAATTGAAATGACTTTCCAAAGTTTTAATTACTTCTGATCAACAGCTGTTTTCAGACTAGTCACTACTCTTCTCCCAACTTGTATAATTTCTGATGTCAAGATGGAGGAAAACTGTAGCCTGGGAGAAGGCAAGAAATACCACCACATTTTAATGACCCTGTCTCCATCTTAGATTCTTATGGCACATTAACAATTACAATTTCCCCAAGAGCACAAGAAGTGGATGCTACTATGTCCATTTTATAAGTAGATACGTGGGAGCTAGAGGTTACAGAATGTTGGGTAGGTGGTCTCAATGAGACACGGAAGCAAGATCATTTAACACTACATGTAAAGTGATGATAACTAATAATCCCACTGGTGATTTACCTTACATTCCATTCTCATTTAAAATGATCTCTCTAAACTGCGGTCCAGCATATGCCTTCTCTTTAACTGTTCCTTCTAAGACCTTTTCCTAGAGGCTAATTTCCATCTCTCTGTTAGCTACCTCCTCTGACGTCTAAGTCATGAACTGCCCTTTTCTGTATATGTGAATGTATATCAGATTGCCTTGTTCTTACTGTTTTTAACTGGCATTCTAACCTGCCTTGACTACCTTCCACAAATGGCTACCTCCAACATGAGCTACAGCATGGCATTTGCCACTCTCCTTACCATATCTTCCACCGTCACACCCCTTCAACTTCTTGCTCATACTCCATGCTAACCATTAGTCAGCCCCCACTGCTTTCCAAATGAAGCCCTCATCACATCCGTTGGACTCCTTAGTTTCTGTCCCTCCACATCCCAAAGCAGATTGCATATGGCTGGCTAAACTAATGTTTAGAAGATTCAGGCCCATCTTTTGGATAGCCTGCAGCATGGTGTCCAGCAGCTTGGTTTTTTTCTCTCTACATAAATGATGAGTTCAGCTGCCATCTGGAGACTCTAGAAGAGGAAGGACTAGAATTTCTACTACTGCTCTATGCCTTGCTCCAGGAATACAACTAAGTAGTTATGGGCTGCATGTATTGAAAGGAGAAGCTCACTGGCCTAATGCTTTATAAACAGCACTGATGCTAGTCTTCTGTCAACACGGGCTCCAGTTTAATCAACAGGTGAGCTAACAGTTTACTGGATGCCTCTCCTTTGTGCATAGCACCAGACCACTGCCATGCTAACTCTACCATGTAGTTAGAAACTACATCCATCTGGAGGTAAAGTTCTTCCATCAGGATTTTCAAGACCCGGCCGAGCAGCAGCTGATAGATGAATGCTTTTGCTGGTGTGATTATCTCACGAAGGGGCCTCATTACTATTAGGGATTTTAGCTTTATGTATAATTTATTTTAGTGAATTGCCTTGATCACTAGGTGGAAGCTGCCAGTTAGTGTTAGAAAGTTCCAACTGTGAGATTCAGAGAAATTAACCTGCTCTTTTAAACTTTGGAGCTGACAATCAGAAGGTACTTTTGTTCTGAGCAGCTTGATAATTCCACAGTTTTTTTCTTAAAGCAGCCACCGAATAGAGCAGACACAAATTAATGATTCTATGGGCAACTACACAAATACCTTGCCTTTTGAAAAGCATTATAGATATAAAAACAAAGGTCATCTCCAATGGACAAAACGGTTTGATTGCAAATGAGCGTTTTTTCATGGGTCTTACAGGACTGGCCATCATTTTCTTCTATGTAAGAAAAGGTTTTTTTTTTTTTTTTTTTTTTTTTTTTTTTTTGCTTTGGTGGCCTATGAGATGGGCTAAGTTCAGATACTTTTTTGGAAACAATTTGCCTTTGAATGAGTTTTTAAAAAGTTCCGAAAATGACTAAGTGCCATGCCATTTTAAAAGGACATAGTCTATTTATGTTAATTGCAAGAAGATTTTCTCTGTGTTCCACTGGCAATAGATACTCTGATGAGTAGATTTTCTTTGCCCCAAGGTTAGGAGTCTATTTAGAGGTGAGAAATAAATGGAGGTCTAATTGTTCAAAAGTAGAAACTCAGACTATTTGCACATTCTGATTTGCACAAGTATTAAAATGTTCACATGGCACTCTTTGAGACAGTCTCTCTATGTAGCCCTGGCTGTCCTGGAACACTCTATGGAGACCATGGTGGCTCAGAACTCACACAGAGATCCATCTGCCACTAGCTCCCAAGTGCTGGGATTAAAGGCATGCACCACCAGAGAAGGCCACTGGGATGGGATAATGGGCAGTATTAGGTAATAACAGGTAATGTGTTCTTTGAGCGATAGAATTTTTCAAGTTCCTGATGTGCCCACAACTATGCTCATACCCCCTGAAGATTTTGCCAAATCAGTATTTACAACTAATCGACCAGATGGTCACAGTATGAATGCAGTTAAGAAGTGTACCCAGGCTACAAAGAGTAAATCTGTCCTAGTGCACGAATGTACACTGTACTGCTTAGGTGACAGGGATAGTTTATGCCCTTGAACATTTTTTTTGTGAAGATACTGTATAAAAAATTATTTTATATGATTCATATTGATTCAGTTTTATCAAAAATAATCACTGAACCCTACCATAGGACTCTAAGCTGCAGTGTAGTCTCTGTGGCTACCCAGATGAGTAACAATATAGCATATTAATCCTAGTACAGACACAGCAGAAATGATGTGAAAAGGGAACATTGAAACATCCTCGAATCTAGTGACAGAGCTAAGGAGAAAAAGACACTTGAATTAGAGATAACCCCCTGCCTCCATGCGTAACCATTACCAGTTTCTCAAAGTCATCTCAAATGCAGTTTTGCCAAAGGTGCCTGATATTCACATGTCACTTTAAGACAGGTTTTCTTTTTATAACCAAAGCTAGAAGGTATAGGGGAGTTGAGATAGTAATGTGCACAACATCCAGGAAGAGCCATCACTTGCGATGAGATGAAGGCTCAGAAGGAAGAGAGTCTAGATGGACTTCATGCAGACGATGAGCATTTTAGGCACAGGGATACACGAACAAAGCCCTTGAACCATTCATCAGCTTAAAATACACTGCTCTTCTTACAGTGTGAAACTCAAGTGATTTAATGAGAAATGGACTTATGCTTTGTGATACAATAGATTTTTCCAAAATTTCCTCATATCTGCATGTTTTGAATAAGAGATAGAGGCCATCCTATTAGAAATGATTAACAGGTAAAAAGTGGATATTTGGTGTGATTAAAAGGATTATAAAACGAGAAAGTCAACGTGTCTATTAAAAGTAAGTAGTAGTTCAACAAAGGGCAGTGGAAGCAGCCCTGGTCAGCCTTTGGCATTAGCTCACCATGCACTTATTTAATGGAAATGTATTGGTCCCTGGGGCCCTTTGGTCAATAAATTATACACAATTAATTAACAAAATAGGGAAATAATGATTTGTTTTGGCATGTACTTTGGGAAAATATGAAGCATTGGGAGGTAGGGAGTTATCATTCAAAGCAGTGGGGACAAAGGAAAGGACAGTCTACTACGACATACTGTGCTCCAAAATGATAGAGTGATAGTTCATACCTTGTTCGCTAATTAAAAAAGTTAAGCATTAAAACAATAACCAGGTAGATCAGGGGTGGTATCAATGAGAAGGCATTTAACAGACCGCTTGACTATCTAGGCCCCACTTTCCTGGTCTCTATGGCAGGGTCTTGGTGGCATAGCTGAAAAGTCATCTAGTTGAGAAAACGTGTTTCCATGATTCTCCTGTTTGTATTTCCTCCTAGTATGAACTTCCTGGTGGTCCTCTATTTTATGGTATGGTGAGGTACCAAATGTACATTTTAAGCCATTAAGTTTGCAGAGACTGTTCAGATAGTATCAGAAACCAAAATACAGCCAGTTCATTCTTTCGCTTAACCTTCAGTCTTAAAGGTTCTCAACCTTCCTAATGCTCTGACCCTTTGACACAGTTCCTCAGGTTGTGGTGGCCCCTAACCACAAAACTATTTTGTTGCTACTTTGTAATTGTAATTCTGCTACTGTTACCAATTGGAATGTAAATATCTGATATATAGGATATTTGATAGGTGACCCCCTTCATGGAGGGTGTGGCCCACAGGTTGAGAACCACTCCTGTCTCTCATGTTTCTGATTGTCTCCATAATGGAGGTCACAGGGACCCAATGATGAAAGGGAGGGCAATAGGAGACTCATCTTCATATTTATTCCTATTTCATACTTTCATCTCATTGTTTATTTCATTGAAATGTTTTAAATAACATAGTATGTAGGTCTGTGACAGTCTGTATACCATTTGTATACAAATACAGATGTATTGGCCATATATGCACATATCTTCCTATCAGAAGACAAAAATTCACTTCAGAATGTCTTATTCAACATTAAAACATGCCATAGGAGAGTCCTCAGTCACTGAGGAATGGCACTGGCTTTGAAGGCAGACAGCTCAGGTTCAGTTTGCAGGTCTGCCACTTAATAAGTCTGCCACTGCTAAGCCTTGGGCAAATTACTAACCCCTTTGTGCCTCAATTATACATTAGAGATTTATTAGTTAGTATGTATAAAGGAGGTAGAGGCCCATAAATAGGTATGCTTGGCATGATTAAAACACCTTATTTCACTACACTTTTCTTACAGCCAAATATATTAGAGGAATTAAATAGCACCTTCCTCTATTTATCCACATTCTATTGATTATTTTCTGCATCCATCCTTTTATTGAAATGACATTGCTCATTTGCTTAGTTTTTTTACCTCTTCAGCCTCTTCTCTCTTGCTATCCTTCTTAGAGCTTAGTTCAAGCCCCACTTTTCTTCATAATCATTTAGAAATATTATTAACAGGCATTTCTAAGATTTTTGAGATTTATAATACAGAGGTTTTATATATATACATATATGATATATATATATATATATATATATATATATATATATATATATTTAACAGATCTTGCCTCGAGTTTATTTGTAAAAACAGCATAGGACACTGGTCATCTACAAATAGTGTGTGTGGAGCTGTGTCACAGCAGTCCGTCTGTCTTCACACTGGCAGCAGCCTTTTCTATGGGGCCTTCAGAGGGGCCTGGGCCTTTGGGAGCTTGAGCTGGAGCTGAAATCTGGGCCTTAGCTGGACCTTTGGCCTCTGCCTTGGTTTGAACTTTGGGCATTGTCTCACATTGTCTCCCCTGTGTGAGACAATGGCCTCTAAGTGGCCTTGGTAGCTACATGCTGAAGATAGCAGAAGATGCATAGCTAGGATGCCCATTGAGTAAATAAAGCAGCGTTCAATCTTCTACTTTAGAACGTTTATATCTACATGAACAACATTATCATTACCACCACCACCACCACCACCACTACCACCCCGTATCTTTTTCTAAACAATCACATTTAAGCATTTTGTTGTGGATTTGTGATTGTTGCCTAACCTGGATAAATTTTTTTTTTTTTCCAGACAGGCTCTTACGTAACTTTAGTTATCCTCAAACTCACTATATGGCTAATATCCTGATATAATACAAATAATTGAATGAATTTTAACATTGTTTTCAGAAGTGTGATATTGAATGAATTTTAACATTGTTTTCAGAAGCGTGATTAGTGATCCATTTATGGACTGTAGAAAATGAGGAAAACATGACCTTATTTCTGTCATTAATTTCCTAAATGCTTATTGTATTCTCAGCATATCAGTCACTATGCAAAGTTAGGAAAAAGTTCTGATTAAAATTTGCCCTTGATTTTAAGAAGTCCATCTTTGATGGGGTGATCAAGCATACAGCTAAAGAGTTAACAAAAGTTATAAGTGCCTACAGAGAACCGTGTATTAGGAAGGGGTTCTGTAGAGAAAACCGAGGCATTTGCTGTGTTCAATCAAACAGATAATGGCACCTGAGGAATAGCAGGTGTGGAGCCGTAGAACCTCAGACAATTTGTACCATGAGGTATTAAACTATAGCATGAGTAGACTAAGTCAGTTTGCTGTGGCAATGCGTAGCAGGGTAGCTGCAGATAACGATAATGCATAGTTTTAAATGTTTGAGGAACATTTTGGATGCATTCACCAGAAAGGAATGATACAAGTGTTTTAGGATATAGACATCTTGAACCTTATTTAAATATAATAATGTGCACATATGTATTCAAATATCAAAGAATGCCATAGATATGTTAATGCCTATATTTTTCAGGCATAGTATACATCTATTCAATCATCTATGCAGGCAATGAAAAATTATTTAGCTTTAAAAGAGGAAAATCTCTTTTCTGGGACAGGGATGAGCCTGAAGGACATAATAGGAAGTGAAATATATCAGTCATGGGAAGAAAACACTACATGATCTCCCCAAAAGAGTTGAACTGCAGTTTAGTATGGTGACTGGGGATGGAGAGTGGCTAAAGGTCACAGAGTCTTAGACACCCATACTTTTGGAGACCTTTCTCCAGCCCGGTGACTCAGTTAACAGTAATATATTCTTCAAACTCACTGAGAGTCGATCCAAACAATCCTTACCACAAAAAGTGATAAATGCGTGGGTCACTGGGTTAACCAGCTTCATTGAGATGCTTACATGTCGCACAGTGTCACTTGGGTGCTGCATGTTATTTATATTTATTGAATTCTTCTCAATTACTCCTCAGTAAAGCCAAGAACAAGCTAAATTTTGCAAAGTTAAAAGGAGATCTGGTCCTACTGTAACTTGATATGCCAAGGCTGGGTGATATCCTTGGGAGGCACCCGACCCCCTTCTCTGAGGGGAAAGAGAGGAGAAAGAGTGGGGGGAAGTACTGGGAGGGGAAACTGTGGTCAGGATGTAAAATAAATCAAAAAGTGAATTAATTTTTAAAAAGTTAAAGGAAAGAAGATTCATATTGTGGTATGCCTGGGTATCTAAAATCTAATTATCCATCCTCTTAGCTAAAAGCTTAGATCTCTTCAAGTATTTAAAATAATACAAGACAGTGCTTTGCCCTGTTGGACTAGTGGGTAATATTGGCATCTGGTATGGCATTAAATTTAGTTGACAGCTCTGAGTTGGAAGACTCTTGAGTGAGTGGGAGTGGGCAGATCTGGAAAAGGGGGTAGATATGACCTCCACCTCAGGGCGCTGTTGTCTGCTAAGAACATTGAAAACTGAGGTAAGGAGACAATGCACAGGCTGTGTGAGGCACCTAGGACAAACCTTACCAAGTTGCTCTGCCCTTCCACATTCTCTGCCAGTCAGCCTGGCTTTAGTTAGTGTATCCAGATAGCCTAGCTTCTCTGACTCAGACTCAACCTTCAATATTCTGTTTTCTTTTCCAGGCCTGACTTCAACGCTAAGGGGCATCTCGCAGATCTGGATTGTGGGAACTAATGTTATAGAATTAATATTAGTATTAGAATGCAATATGGATCAGGTATTCTGAGATATGAGAACACACCTTTGTAAATAACACTGCAGAGTGCCAGCACAGCCATAAAAGAGGTATTTTAAGTAAGCATGCCAGAAAGTGGACCATTGGTCTAGGAAAAATCCTGAAAAACAACACCAGATAACCACTGAAAAGGGTCCTTCTTGCCACTGTGACCCTGGAAGGGTCACCTCTAGTGCAAAGGCATGCATGTGAATGACTGATGTGCAGGCTGACCCACAGAGTAACACCAAAGTTTTACTAGTTGCACTAAACAATAGCATGGCTTTGTCTGCAAAAGTTTTGTGTCCACAGCTGTTCTTCCAGGCTCATTCTCATGAGCCCAGGAGCTATTTATTATTGGGAAAGGAATCTTCATGGAGAAAACACAGAAACTAAGGGGCTATTCTGTCGAAAGGACACTTTCTCCCTTTCAATGCTGGGATGCTGGTGCCCAGGAGGAAATGCCGGGAGGAACGGTGATGCCCACGTGGTAGTTCTGAGATTCTGAGCTGCCATTGCTTCCTAGAGCTGCCACAGAGCATTCACAGAGTAATGGAGAATAAGGAGAGTGTGTGTTCAGCACCCCCAGCTCCTGGTCACACACTGAGCAAGTGGATCTCTGACCATTAAAATAGACAATCGATCCTGGCTTGTCTGCCTTGAGGTTGGGTAAGGCTCTTCTGTGAGCCAGGGAGATCGTAAAGTCACAGAAGGAAGGAAACCATGAGAAAAGAGCTTAAACAGAAGCAAACCAAGCCACACTGAAGCTGGCTTGGAGAGTGAAGCCACTTTAAGACAGGTTAGGGAGATGGAGTGGGGGAGCAGAGTGATTTTTTTTGTCTTTTTGTGGGGTCCATCCATGGTACATGGGAGCCTAATAATTATAAAGAAGGTGGAAAAATGATGAAGGAGGCGAAGCACTAGGAACAACTAGAAAAAGGAAGAAAAGAGAAAAGTTTGAGAAAGAGTTAAGAAAAAGGTGCAGGGCTTTCTGTTTAATCTTCTGTTAAAAAGAAGCCAGAAGGAAGAGGAGATAAGGGAAATCAACAACTTGGGAATCAGGAGGGAAGCTGTGGGAAGACTTTAAAGAGTCCTGGGAGGGATCACTCGAAGGCTGAGAGCTGCTGCCCACTCAGGACTGCGTGGTAGGATTCTAATTATTAGTTCACCTGGGGAGAAGGCAGAGACATCTGTGGCCGTTCCTTCTGTAGAAATGGTGCTTGATGTGAACCTTAGAGGAAAGAAAGGTATACTGTAGGCTGTGTGGGAAGGAAAGCACGAGGTTTAGTGAAAGCCAAAAGCATGCTCTGCAGAACTGGAAGGGACGTAGGACATAGGACAACTGCACAGGACATGACGAGCAGCAATGACATATTAAAACCTAGCAGCAGAGAGAACCAAGAGGGGCAGAAGCTAAGTATGAAGCAGAATACTATTGAGATGCACATGGACACTGTACGCTGTTCAGAGCAGAAATAAACCTATTGTTGAGACAGCCAGGCATGCCCTTTGTATCCATGGCCACACATCACATGAGCAGAAAGAACCTGAAAATATTAGATGCAGCAAGGTAGAATGAGGTGCTGCACAAGGCAGGCATGGTATGGAGAAGCCCTAAGAAAGATGTGCTTTGGGGTGGAGGGTTAGGTGGAGAAAACTGTGAACAGTGTTAGTGTTATTTATGTTTCTTTCAAAAATAATTTTTTGAAGGTGCAGCAGGATTTTAGACAAATGGAGAGCAAAAGCTAAAATAAAATTGCCTTAAGAGGATGGTATATTCAGAGGAAGTAACACCACGTGGGAATGGAGAGGCTTGTGTTTGAAGTGTCCAGAGGGGAGAAGAAAGAACTGGAATAAAGAGGAGCCAAGGCACAGCATTCAGAAATACAAAAGAAGCCCAGGGAAGGCAAGGGCAAGAGGGGACAGAAATAACAGGCTTTCTATGGTGAAACCCAGGTTCTAGAAAAAGAAATAAAGGAGACTTTGAGATAAGGAGGAGGAGAGGATCGCAGGCTGAAAAGGAATAGCTTAAAAGGACTTGGAGGTAGAAAGCACACAGGTGCTGAGAAAGTTCTGCCTGCAGTGACACTATGTAATGGAAAAGACCATGCCAAAAATGGCCAGCAAAACGGAACTTTACAACAAAGAGCTTCTAACAAACAGCATGGGGCAGGAGGCTAGGCCCTCTTATGGGAGTAGCTTGTGGCTTCCTTTAAAAAACATATGACATACATATTTTTATGTGTATGGGTGTTTTGTCTGCATGTATGTCAGTGTACTGGATACATGCAGTTTCCTAGTTTGCCAGAAGAGGGCAGCAGATTCCCTAGAACTGGAGTTACAGACAGTTGTGAGCCACCAAATGAGTGCTAGGTATCAAGCCTGGGTCCTCAGCAAGAACAGTTCTCTTAGCTGCCAAGCCATCTTACCAACCCACCAGGGACTTCTAATCAAAGAAGGCTGCTAGCTACAAGGGGGAGCAGGCTACCAAGGGAAACACTGTTAGGTGTGAGACTATGTAGCCAGAGTCAAACTAGCCCACCCTGTGAATGCCTATGAATCTCCTAATCTTCAAACCCAAGGATTATGCAGTGAGAGTTGGGAGAGCTTTTGCAGAGACATAAAACTGATTTTAGGGGAGACTCTTGGAAAGGGTGGTCTCCCCTGAAAAGACATTTGAAACACAGAGGGCAGCTTACAGAGACAATGGTAGGCGAGGGACGAAGGCCACAGACACAAGTGGGAAAGCCACAGAGGTATTACCAAAGCACATAAACAAAGGAGATGTACATGCATGCACGCATGCACACATGTACTCGAACAAATAGTTGCTACTTGAAAGCAAATCCAAACGGAGTTGCAGGAAACCAGTCAAGGCGAGCTACAACTCACAAGCTCCCGTGGCACTCTGAGAGAGCTGCCCCTCTGCTGGCTGCTTCCCCTCCTTGGCCTTTTCTTCTGGAGTCCTTATTTTCTCATGTGTCATCTCTTTAGTACATCTTTCCTTGATCATTCCCAGTAAAGCACATCCCTCCTCTGTCCCTGTTGCTACAGCGCCTTTTCAAATTCGCAGGATATTGTATTGATTGATTCCATCTCTGCTGCTGTCTCTGTGCTTTAACCAACACTGCTTTAATTGGCATCAACCATGAGTTACAGGTCAGCACAAAGCTAGAGGTAAGAGAGATCGTGTCTTAGCCTAGGAAAGGTTAAAAAAAAAAAAGAGAAACTCCTGGCCTGGAGGCTGAGTAAGGAAAGGTTGGACTTATTTGGTCAACACTGTAATGAATATAGGGGGAAATGAAGTTGGTCATATAAGATAGACTATCTTATACGACTATAAGATAGATGAACAGCTAATAATAAAAGCTTTTTTTTTTTTTGGTATGGTTCTTATGTGGAGTTTCTAATTAAAGAAAAATCTGAAAATGAGAGTAGGTTTTGGGGAATTGGACTTTTGGGGAAAAATGCAAAGGGCAAGAATACTGAATGATGACCAAGAAGGTGCTAAGTAGAGAAGGGGCAAAGAGAACAGCATCGCAGACTAAGGAAACTGGACAGACTTAAGCAAGGGCATGGAAGTAACATTGGAAATTTGCCTATCGTGATGGCTACAGAGAACGCGGCACTAGATTTACATACAATGATATTATTGCCTTTTACAATAACCATTAGTAAGACAATGAAACTGAAATATAAAAAGCTTGGCGATGCTAAACCTATGCTATCAGTGAAAGATACTAATATCCTTTGTAGTTCTTTCCTCTTTGGTATGTGTGTGGTGCATGTATATGCATGCCTGCTCATTTACGTGTTCATATGTACGTGCGGTTGCACATGAAGGCCTTTCACATTAATGCTGAATGTCTTTCTCAGTTGCCCTCCACCTTGTTTAAGGCCGAATCTCTCACTGAACTTGTACTTGGCTTTTTTAATACAGGGATCAGGGATTGAGCTCAGGTGCTCATGTTTGTACTGGAAGCACTTCACTGACAGTTGGCGTTTCAGGTCAATGTCAGACGAGTTTTTGTTCTAACCTTGGCGTTAGACATTTAGTAGCTACACGATGATGCAGAAGAATCACCTTAGAGTTAGCTCTAGGTGGATTTTGGAGAGCTGCAAAGAACCCTCACTTGATAAGCCAGTAGCTTAGGTAGAGTGCTTGGGTGTCTGCATGGTTGTACTCTGGCCTGAAGGGTGGAGATAGCCCCAAACTTCCTGACTTGGGATCCCAACTCCAAAGTTAGGCAGTGAGGCCTTCGGGACAGGATTAGGTCATAAGAGCCAAATCCTCAGGGATGGGATTGTTACTATGACCTAAGAAGCCTGAGGGATTGCCTTTGTCCCTCCCTCCATGGAAGAACTGTTCTGCTTTGTTTATTTATTTATTTATTCTTAAAGCCATATACCAGAAAACAGGGCTTCACTAGGCAACAAATAATTACAAATTTGCCAGTGCTCACTTTCCAGGCTGCAGAACTTGAGAAAGCTTTCTATTGTTTATGTCACTTAGCTTATGGTCCCTTTATAATAATCTTTGAATTCAAAATGTTCTCCCTTAAATTCCTTCCATTTCTTGTAGCTGAGAGCTTGTTTTGGATTAAGACAAAGTAAGTATTAAAGCCAACTGTGGCTACTACCATTTTGGTCTCATCTGAGGGACTCACTGAAATCTAGAAGGCATGCTGTGGGAACTGTGCACACTCTTTACTGCAGCTCAACAGGAGTAAAGAGGGCCCACTTTTATGCCACAGCCTGAACTACCTGGAGCTTTGTAGTTTCATTTTGAAACTAATAGTCAGACAACAGGCAGTAGAAACTCTGGTGTTCGCATGCACAGTCTATTCGGTTCAGGTTTCAGGTATAGACGAGAGTATGTGGGGTGACAACTGTAGATACGAAGCTGGGAAATGTGAATACACGCTTTCTGCTTAGTGACAGCAGCATGAAGTAACATGGAGGGACTTCAGTGACATCTAGGTGAGAGGGAGCCAGTTCAGGGTGACAGGAGAGCCCCATCTCCAACCATGGCTCTTCGTGGTCTCACCTGCATGGTAATTTCTTTTTCAGCTTTTGAGTTTTATCTCTGAAGCGGAGATCTTTTCTCATTCATTCCTGCTTAAAGGTTATGCATCTCATTAGTGTACCTCACATGTGGTCTCAGCCGTACAGCTTGTTGCAGCCAAGTTACATAGGGAGCCATGATCGTCTCTGAGTACATCCGGAATTCAAGATCTCTCAAATTGTTCATTTTGCAGAAACAATTTTGTTTCTGTCTGGCTTGCCTAGGGGAGAGTTCACTGGTGTTTTTCGTTAAGAAAATTGGAACATCATTAGGGAATTCAGTGGATTCTTGCATGAACGTGCCAGGTCAGTAAATCACCTAAGGAGAAGGAGAGTTGATAACCAAATAATGTTGAAGTAAATTTGAATGCAAGCCATTCTCCTCAAAGGTAGTTGTTTGCTTCATTTTGAATGCCTTCAGACTGACAGCTGGAGGGGCCCTGCTGGGATGGCAGGGAGTGTTTCGTTATGTAAAATACAGCACAGATTTTTATGAGAAATGACTACCAAAGACAGTTTTAAAACAGCATATGTTATGTAATTGCGACTTATTTTAAGCCACGACAGCTTTCCTCTTTATTTGTAATGGCATTCTGTTGTCAACTTTAGCATCACATTTTAATGAAGGAAAGTTAGTAAGTTTCTAGACACTACAAATGAGAAAATGGACCTATAAATTTCTGGTCAATTGAATCAGAAGGCTAGCATCATCTTCTCATGATTTCATTCTTATGTAAGACTCTTTTCTGATTTTCTTATACAATGTCCCACTGAATGGAGAGCAATCCTATCTTTTACAACTTGCAAAACCTCCATGATGCTCTATGCATGTGTGTACCAACACCGTGCCTTCCTGTTGTCTGCAGGTAGTTATTGAAATGTAGGTCATAAAAGTATTAGCTGTTGTACAACATCATACCGCAAAAAGGATAACAGGAAGAGCTTGAAGTAATCCGTTATCTCCATTGCTTTAATATGCAAATTAGTTTTTTTGGCAACTAAAGAATGCAATATATAGTTTTGAATTACTGCATAAATTTAAAATGATCTCAAAATTCTTTCAACTAATACAAAAAATTTAAGAAATTCAAGGTAGACTATCAAGAATTAAAAGCTGAAAAGACTGTGTTATCTGAGAAAAGGCTCCAGGCAATTAGACTCCTTGAATATTTGATAACATGTAGTTAACAGAGGTGACTCACAGACACAGAGAAATACTGTGAGATGCTAAGGGCTAAAAAAGTGTTGTAGGTTTATGTTTATGTTTAGGAGAAATTACCCAAAAAGATAATGCATGCTAGTGAAATAGGATTTCTATACATATGCAATGTAGATTAAAGGTAGAAAAAGGAGCCAAAGATTTTCTTTACAGGTGGGGAAGGCAGAGAGTGAAGCTTCCTAAAAACTGCTGTTTCTATTATAAATCATTAACACTCCTCAATTGTATAAACATACAGTTAGCCAGGGGATGCTGAAGTGGTCCAGTGGGTAAGGAGAGTTCCCATTCTGCTCTCTATACATCATACACACACACACACACACACACACACACACACAGGCACGTGCGCGCACACACAGGTACATGCGCGCACACACACACACACGCACACACTGTGTCTTAAGAGTTAACAGAAAAATTTCCCCTGTGCCCATGTGCTCGAGGCTCTTCCCCACTTTCTTTCCTATTAGTTTGGTTGTATCTGGTTTTATGTGGAGGTCCTTGATCCACTTGGACTTGAGCTTTGTACAAGGAGATAAGAATGGATCAATATGCATTCTTCTACATGCTAACTACCAGTTGAGCCAGCACCATTTGTTGAAAATACTGTCTGTTTTCCACTGGATGGTTTTAGCTCCATTGTCAAAGATCAAGTGAACATAGGTGTGTTGGTTCATTTCTGGGTCTTCAATTCTACCACCAACCAAAGAGTACACATGGTGGAACTAATGGCTCCAGCAGCATATGTAGCAGAGGATGGCCAAGTCGGTCATCAATGGGAGGAGAGGCCGTTGGCCCTGTGAAGGTTCTATGCCCCAGAGTAGGAGAATGCCAGGGGCAGGAAGCGGGAGAGGGTGGGTTGGTGAGCAGGGGGAGTGGGGAGGGAACAGGGTTTTATTTTTATTTTATTTTATGTGTTTTCTTTTTTTTGGAGGGGAAGCTGGGAAAGGAGATATCTTATGACATGTAAATAAAGAAAATATCTAATAAAAAAAGAAAAAGAAACAAGTTACCAGAGTGAAATGGTGCAGAGGCACACTGGTGCAGCTGCTGCAGAGCTCACTGAGGAAACAGTTTCCTTGGCTGATAAGTTAGATGAATCAAGAGAGGAAAACAGACAGGAGATGAAGTCTACATTCATAAGAGACAGTGGGTTCACAGAAATTGCAGGCAGCCAGTACCGTGCTTTTGGTGGCAGTCAGCCTGCTGATAAGTGTTGGCTTATCACTTACTAGCTGTGTGATCTGAGAATATTCTCAGCCTTATCATCTTTATCAGCAAAATGAGAATGCTAACATTTACACCGAAGTTAACACTCGCTATACACACAATGGAGCCTGGCACATAGTAAGCACCCAGGAAACGTTGGCCATTGCTAGTAAGAAGCTATTCCTGAGGAATAATTTCTGTATTACCATGATAGCTATCAGGATCTCCGTGGGTGGACAGGTCAAGAATTTGTCCTAGGAAATAACCATCTAAGATAAGATGACTATTAAAACTCAGAGCACAGGTCTGCACAGCACCTAAATCCATGCTTTCCCTTCTCTGTAATAAACATGCCAGAGTGCTTAATTTCCCCCTTTATACTGGATCATATCTAATCATACCCAGCACTCACTGACTACTGTTAGCACAAAGTACCTGAACTTGAAAAAAAAAAAACGTGTATGTCAGGCTCTCCCTGGTGTAGTCGTTCATAGCTAGATTCTTCATCATGAATATTATACATCAGCTGTTAAGCAATTTGTAATTGCTTTCATGCCTTCCCGAGTGAACAGGATGCAGCAGCTAAAATTCTGAAATGACCATCTCAAGGTCTTCCATGGACATTTGTAGATGTTCTGGTGAAAGTGTTTCTCAGAGGAGCTGAGGATGTCCAAACACAAGCTCCCTGTTTCCCTTTACACTCCTGAGGTTGCCTCAGCTAAATTGATTGACTAAACGGAGATGTATTACATTGCCTTGAATCAGAAGGGATGGTAGACTCTATCGCTCTGTCCTCGTAGAGATTTAATGAGGTCAAATAAGATAAAATAGGTAAGGAAAGTGTCTGTAATAGAAAAGATAAATGAGACAGAGGTATTCAAGTCATGAATTAGAGACTTAGAAACCTGGTATGCCCCTTACATGTTGAGTGACCTTGAAGGGACTTTACTTTCTCCCTCAGTTTACTACTGGATAAGATGGAGACAATAGCTGCTGATTTCAAATGGTTATAGTGGCTATAGATGAGAGAAGATATAGATGCCACTTACAGCAATCCCCAGAACATGGTAAATGCACATGTGCACTAGTTTTTCATTTTCATTTCAAGTCCAATAACATGTCTATTCATATGCAGTTGACACAAAGTTAAAACATAATGGTTATCTTTTTACATTCTTAGTCTTTGGTATATCTCCTAGCACAAACAAAATCTATTTTCATTAATTTAATTGACGAATGGATAATGGCATCATGTGTATAGAGATTTAACCCGAGTCACTTTTCTCCCTAGGCTGTTCTTGGACTTCCGGAAGACCGTGAGTAGCAAGGAGTGGGGCTTGAGCTGTGCCCATGTGGAGATGTGTCTCTCACCTGGTAGGGACTCTCTTAAAGGTTTCCCTTTCTCCTGCAGGGATAAGCAGGGCCTTCACACAAGGTGGGTCTTCTGGAGCTGAAGCCCACTAAACCTTGTGATAAATCACAGTTTGCATGTGAGCTCCGTTGGTGCTCTCAGCAGCCCTGAGTTTGGATCAACAGAAGCCTGGCTGCAGTAGTTTAATACATGCAGCTGCTCAATTGGACACGTGCAAATGAAAAATCACAAAATCCCTAGTGAAACATCAAAATATACCAGCCTAAATGCAAGGGTGATAGCCAGGCTTCTATTTCAAAGAATGAGTTTGGCCTTTGGCTTTATTTATGAAAGTCATTTGACTGGCAAGGGGAAATCAGAATGAAGAAATTGGAATACTATCACATGATTGTAAGTATAAGTACTATTTAGAAGACTATCAAGTACTTAATGCAAAGCATTGAATTACACTGTGAAAAGGAATATTAATGTAATCTTAAATATAAATGAGTTATTTTAAGCAATGACCAAGAAAGAACTAGTGTATCCTTTACTATTTGTGTATATTTCTATAACTTCATTTATTGCTTTATATGCACACTTAACTATCAACTCAAATAAGTATTGAAATTACTTTCAGTGCTTCTCTCTTCCCATTCCTTCAATCTATTCACTAGGAAAATTCTATAAGCTAGCTCTTTTTAAAAAATTGTTATTTTATCTCCATAGCTATATTATCTCAGAGACCCTTCAACAACCTCTTTACACCTCCTCGCAACCTCCTTCACAATAGCCTCGAACACCTCCCCACTACCAAAGGGTTGGTCTTTAAATTCGTAAGTGATGTGCTCTCTGGCTCCTTCCTCACTATAAGGATAAGGTGCCACCTCCCACCTTAAGTGCCTTGTTTATTTCTCTGGCTCACCCCTGCCTTCCATTCTTCTCCTACTCAATCCAATCAGATCTGTGTCTGAATGTTCCCACCACTTACCCTCCTTGCCCTCTGTGAGGTCCTTATCTCACTGTATTGAAGTCCTACCATCTTTTATAACACATTTCAATTCACATTTTGATAATTTTCCTTAGCTTCCCACTTCCACATGACACCAATCTTTCTGTGTTGGCTCCAAACTCCTGGGGTACAGATAAGGTGTCTGACTCGTCTCCATAGCGTGCCCAGCAAGGCAGGAACTTCAGATGGAGTTGTGTGCTGAGTTGAAACACTGAATTATTGAAACCTATGGAGAAACCACTTCCTTGGCTTTTATGCTTCACTTTACATAGTCAAATGTGGAAGGTACTGAACCAATGCCAGCACAGAGGAGTGGCAGCTGGGAAGAGAGGGGGTGGGCCTTGCTGGTTGTGCTTTCCTGGATCCCAGGCTTTGCAACCTCCTTACAACTGAAATGCAGACGGCATATTGGAGGTTCTATATGCCTTGTTGAGGGGCTCCCTTTATTCTTCCTGTGTAAAGTGGTGACAGAATATTGGAGGTTCTGTATGCCTCTTTGAGGGGTTCCCTTTACTCTTCCTGTGTGCAGTGATGACAGCATTGCTTCAGGATTAGTAGGAAGGCTGAAGGTGTCAAATAGCATGTGTAATTTGGAATGCAGTACTCTTAATTTTATGAAAACAGACAAACAAAGTTTTTAATGTGTATAAATGTTTGACAAAATATAGAGCTGTTTTGTTCTTCTGGTCCTAGAGTCAGCCTAAGATATTTTCTTTCTGAGATCAATACATTTTTTTTTCCAAGGTTGGGAACAGAACACATAGTCTTGGGCATGTCAAATTCAACACTTTTTTTTCTTTATGCTGGAGTTTGAAATGAGGGTCTTACACATCCTTGGCAAACACTCTACCACTGAGCTATATCTCAACCTTTTTCTTTTTTTGTGATATGGTCTTGTTAAGTAACCCAGGCTAGCTGTAAACTTTTGATCTTTTGGCTTCAGTCTTCTGAATGTAGTCATTATGTGTGTGCCACCTTGTCCAAGTTGAAACAAATGTATCAACAAATAAATGTAACTCCTTACAAACAACAAATATATCTAAATGTATCAATGGCATGGAAAGTGTGTGTGAGAGTGTATGTATGTGTGTGTAATTTAACATACCTGAAATTAATATAGATCTATAAAATGCCACTTCCAGTTCTCAGCTTAAGAACCATTTCTGGGCTGGACAGATGGCTCAGACCCCTAGAATCCATGTGACAGAAACAGAGAATCAACTTCAGCAAGTTGTCTTCTAACCTCCATACAAATGTGCATGTGTACACCTCTGTCTGTCTGTCTGTCTGTCTGTCGGTCTGTCTGTCTGTCTGTCATATACACACACACAAACACACACACATACATACACACACACATTATAATTTCGAATGTTAAAATCAAACTAAAACCAACAATATCAACAAAGCTATTACCAGTCAATTCTCCCTTATAAACAGAATAAAAGGAAAAAAAATCTGTGTACTGAAAGATACTAAAAACAGAGGGCATCAAGATAATGGCCTTTGCTTTTCAAATACTGAGTCAGGATACCAAACATCTCTTATTTCTCTCAGAACAAAAGTGGCATGTTTTTAAAGGGCATGTAATCTACAAGCAAGCTCTTGTAGCTTTGCTGCCGTAGTTCATCGAGCCTCTTCCCTTGTGTGCATGAGCACTGACGTTGATGCCTCTGCTCTGATGGCCACGTCTCATTCTGCCTCTCCATTTGGCTTCTTCCAGCTACTGCCTGATCATATTTCAAAATGCCATTCACATTTATGTACACCAGTGCACAAAACAAAATTAATTTAACTCACAACTGTGTGTTAATATTATTACTCTTGACACCATGGAAAACTTATTAACTATGGCTTGTCACCAACCTCTCAGAGAACACAGCTCATCTCCAACACTGAGAGAAAAGGATTTTGATGGAAAGGTTGTGATGGATCTCTAGAAACTATAAGATGTTTTACATGAAACTAGCTACGTTTTACCTTAACAATGTTAAAAATGAGCCATCTTTTATGAAAGGCAGGGAAATCTGTTCTGTTTCGTGGGTTTACCCTTTAAAAAGCATTTTATGGTGCAATGTTTTCAGCTTTAGTTTTTCCTGTAGCCATAAAGATATCTTTGTATTTGAAAATGTGGAAGGGGTGTAAGCCCACACTTTTATTAGTTAATGTGCAGCATATAATTATCTCAGGCTGTAGAAGAAGGAGAAAAGAAAGGGGGCTTAGGATCCAGGGCATGTTTGCTAGTGTTTTTCTGTAGTGGATCTCACTGTACACTGATAAAAATCTGTGCTGAGGTTTACATTTTTCATCTTACTCATGAGGGAATTAATGCACAGCAAGGTCATCAAACACCTTCAAGTTTGTAGAGAGCATGTTTGGGCAGTTTGAACCAGTCTGACTCAATACACCTCTCCTTTTTCTCTTCTTTCCTTTCCTTTTCTTTTCTTCTCTTTTCTCTTTTCTTCTCTTCTCTTCTTTTCTCTTCTTTTCCTTTGAACTCTTTCTGTAGCCATACTCAATTTATAGAAAGGAAAAGCACCTAGGAAACGTGGGCCTTACATGAACTGGGCTACTCTTTTTCTGTTTTCTGTAAATTGCAGGTTTCATAGAAATGATGTGTGTGTGTGTGTGTGTGTGTGTGTGTGTGTGTGCGTGTGTGTTTGTGTGTGCATTGCATGTAGATGTCAAAGGTTAACCTTGGGTATAGTTTCTTAGCAGTACTGATCCTTGTTTGTTGACAGAAGGTCTTGTCCTGGGACATGGCACTCCCTGGTTAGGCTAGCTGGCTAGCCAGCCAATAAGAGACCCCCTCACCCTGCCAGGGATGAAACCGTTAGTGTATTCCACCATGCCTGGCTCTTTAACTTGGGAGCCAGGAATAGAACTCAGGTCCTCACGCTTGTGCAACATACATCTTATCAATCAAGCCATCTTCCTGGCTCTAGAAGTTCTATATATTTTTGTATGAAATTAAGTGTGAAACAGTATTTTCTTTGTTCAGTGACCAATGGTCTCCTGTTTCATACTTACTCAGAAGGAGGTTATATGCTTCCTTTTAGCCTTGAGACAGCCCTTTCTTTCCCAGGAAAGTATACTTGTCACATTGGAATGCTATGATTTAGAACGTGACATTGTAAGTACTGGGAAGTCATGTTTCCTGAGCTTCTGATGGACTGGCTATGGAAGCAAATCTCCTTAGCTGTCAGGAGCAGGTCAAGAGTCTTGGAGAAATGAATGGATAGTTTGGCAGAGCTCTGACTTCCCTGCTCTCTGCTGGGTGGGGAAATGTCTAAAGGTTGCTATAACATGGCAAATATGCCAGCCATTATAGTTTTCTGTGGTGGCCAGGAAAAGAGAGAGCCATCACTTGGTAGCTTTTTATAGCCCAGCTAGCACTACAAATGTAAATTCTTAGAATGATCCAGGCTTTGAGGAAGTATTTTTGACCAGTGTGAATATATTTTATCAAAATTGTTGACATCCTTAAGTAATATATTTTCCACTACACTAATATATTATATAGCTCTTTATTTTGAGTCATTCCATTGTTGAGCATGGAAAAGTCACCACAAAAGTTTTCTTTGCCAGTCATTATTTAAAATGGAGACCTAGTTAATGTGTGTGTGTGCTGCTGACAGGGGTTTTAGAAAGTGATGAAGAAAAGGAGGGACAAGGTGGGTGAAGCCCCCCACTTTCTGAGGACTCAGTGACGACCCTTAAAATGAACCTCTTCTGAAACTGGAATATTCTGGGTCAGCATTTGAAGAGATAATGACTTGTTATGTTCTTTGTTATGCATATCCATGTGTGCATGCATTTCCTATATGCATGTTAAAGACAGACCCTGAAGATAATCTTAGCACCCAATGATATTTACTCTTATTTCATAGATTCCCAAATTATTTTATGTAACTATATACAAATGCTTCTAAACCCCCACTGTAGTGCAATTATATCTGTATTTATAAATGTGATTTTATATTTGCCATTTCTACTTAACATACTAATGGATTTTTCCATATAATTATATCTAATGGCTGCCTAATATACCCGATATAACTTAGAGACTCTGTAAGTATTTTGCTAATGGTGAGCACAGAGCCACTTTATTGTGGGTAATTGTAAGTTGGTACAAGAACATGAGGACCTACAGTAATGTAGCTATGGCAGCAGAGGTCCAGTTTTGTTAGGTTTTGTTTACCAGAGCTTTTATAGAGTGAATCTTTATACTCTGGACTGATTGTGCATGTGTGTGTACTAATAATCCTTATTAAAATAAAGTTTTTAAGAGTTATTTTAAACTTGCAACATTTGGACAACTTTTTTGACATTTCTTACCTGGTACAAAAGTCAACACGATGTGACTTTTGTCTTTATTCCAGTCATCTCACTGCCCACTGAGGGCTGCCTGAGGGCACCTGCTCAAGGCAGATAGCCAGAGGTGGGGCTATGAAAACACACTCTGCTAAACTCACTCCCTAAATCTATCATTGCAGCACACAGCTTCAGGAATCCTGTTCCTCCATTTTTCACTGTCAGAAATGGATTACTTTAAAAGAAACCAAACCCTCAACTCCTGTTATCATTGTTTGTCAAAGTAATTGGAGAGAGTATGTGATGGGTCTCCTGAAAATGCAGGGGGAGATTAGGAGGCAGGAAAGGGAGAGAGAGAGTACACAGAAGCTTTGCTATAGATTGATGAGGCAGCTCCTTTCCTCCAACGGCTTTGCTTTTTAAACACTTTTTTTTGATGAATTATCCCGCAGGAGATCACCATGTCTGTTCCTTTACCTTGAAGCAGAACCAGGCCCGTAAATCTGTGCCCCAATTCTTATTTTAAAAAATCTTCCAAAGAGGGAAGCACTCTCTTAGATGTCAGCCTTCACATTTAACACTTCTAGAAAGGTCTTCTCAGTTTTAATTGGTTCTTGCCACACTTGCATGTCTTTCATTCTCCTTGGACTAAAGGGTCCTCAGAAAGTCATTCCTTATGAACTTCAGTGGATAGCTGACTCCCTAATTAATGCGGTCTCCATCGAGATCTCTCCTTTCACGAGATTCTGGTTCATCCATTTTAAGAGTCTGGATCTGCAGCTACCCGGCTGGGAAGGAGCGTCTGCTTCCGACACCCAGGTCTGCACGGCTCTGAGTGCACGTGAACATGCAAAGCTGAGGCACTACTACCTAGCTCACTGATGCTCTAAGATGATGCAAAAGAGACAGCTCATTCACATCACTTATAATTTGCTCATAAGTACAGACTCAGAAAGGTTGAAATACTTGGGACATGAAAGAGTCCAAACAATCACAGGTTTTAATCTGAGGGTTTTTTTTTTTTTTCTAATTTTTGAAATCTGTGTTTTAAATGGGAAGGCCGAGGCAGAGTCACAGAAGAGGATGTCAGCAGCAGTTTCTATTTGGGTCCAGATGAGTCCTCAATTTCCACAGGCTCAGAATGTTTAACCAACTTCTATCTTACATTGAGATCCTTGGGAGATTTTAGCTTACCGTGTAGAAAATCTTTGTTTGGGGATATCAGAACTTGCATTTCAGAACAATTTCTGTTCTCAGTGCTGAAGGCGATCTTTCTCTGGAAATGAGGCATGCTGAAGCATTTCTTAGGGAACAAGGCACAGATGCACGTGTGGAGTAGTGAGGAGGTGGGCTGCCCTATCAGGGCACTGAGAACATCAGTTGCAAGCTCGCTGTGGTCTGCTCTCATCGTCCGCTTCCTCCTTTCAGCCTAGCAGTCTAACGAATGGCTGCCTGGGCAAGCAGCTCTGGGCTCTACTTAGAGGACATCACACAGCACCTCAGGCATTATTTGCCAGTGGAGATTACACACGATGAACCTGTTTCTGCTCCCAGTTACTTAAGTTCTTGCCCAGGGCACTGAATTCATCATGAGCTCAACAAGAGGATCTGAGAGAAGCTTAGATCCTTGTGACTAGGGACTGGGTTTTTCCATGAATGTATTCCCTGGTGACTTGTAAAACACATCCTGATAAACACTGACTTCAGACTCCAACCTGAACCCCACAAAGAGCAGGTCTCACCTAAATAAGCCTTGCTAAAAACTCAGCTTAATTTCCATTCTTATTTCTTCCTTGGTTGATTGTGCTTTATAGGGACAGAAGCCACTTGGAAAACAAATCTCACTTTTCTCTACCACATTAAATGATAAGAAGAATGATAAAGATATAGAATTTAAACAGCATGTGGGTTACTTGAATAGGTAACTTCTGAGCCCGATTACTTCATCAGGAATGCTCCCTCAATTGTTAAAGGCCGAGAGGTCTGAAAATCTTGGGAACATAAAATTTCAACTCCAAACTGGATTCTTCAGAGAAAGCCACTGACAGCAGGTCTTTAGTCAATGATGACTCTGACCTAGGGAGGATAGCTCCAGAGCTGACATCGTCTCCTGGACACCTAGCCAGAGGAGTAACAGGGCCAGAGCTGAGGGGGTCTCTGAAATTCTCCAAGGTCTCACCAAATATAATGGAACTAACATAGTAGCCAATCAGAACTGTACTAATGTCACTGCTTTACCCCCATCAATCATATTAGAGGTTACCCAACTGTTCTGAAAAATTCCCGTAGTTCTGCATAAAAGGGGACCCGTAAGTCCTTTGAGTCATTGCAATTTCAATGAATGATTGTCCTCTGCGTGCTGGTTATTTCTGAAGAATAAACACTCTTTGTCTTTGCATACTATTTGATGCTGGGGTCTTCCTTCAGTGGTTCTTAGACTCTAACAAGGCTGCCATATTTTGTATTTACATGGTGTGTGTGTGTGTGTGTGTGCGTTTGTGTAGAGGTTAGAGGTCAACACTGGCTGTCTCTCTCAGTTGCTTTTAACTTTAGTTTTTGAGAAAGAGAGCTAGCTGATCAAGTCAGATAGAGTGGCTGGCCAGTGAGGTCCACTGGATTTGCCTATCTCCATCTTCCCAGTGCAGCAGTAACAGATACAGACCACCATGTATGGCTTTTTATATGGTACTAGGGGTTGGAACTCGAGTCTTTATGTGCACAGTAGACACTTTACTGAGTCATGCTCCCAGACCTGTTACCATATGTAAAAGCCTAATGTCTTCCAAAAGCCATTTACCAGTGTTTTTAAACTTTCCTTAAACTATTCATGGACAACCAAAATTAGGGGTTTAATGAAGTTCCTCATACAAAGAATGTTTTTTAGATAAATAATAGTGAATGTAGACTCTGGAATAAAGCAAACACCCATGTCTCTGACCATTCTTTGTAGGTTGCTTGATTTCAGACAAGTTTATTAGCTCCTGTTGGTCTCAGTTTCCTCACTTAAAAACTAAATATCTATAGCACTGTGAGGGTTCATCAAAGTAATGGATTTAAGTTAAGCTGTATTAATTGTGTTCCTGACAAAAGGGATTGATCAACAAATACAATGACAAAAAAAAAAGTGTTGAAGAGGAAACACAGCCAGGTGATAAAGAAGCAGGGCATGGAGGTGTGTTGTGGTCAGGACCAAACTGGCAACAACAGCTAATACAAGGCTAGAAAGCTGGGAATAGAAATGATGGCTGATCTTCCTTTAATGAATGTCACTTCATTAAAAATACTTCATTACTGCTAAAATTCAGACCTGGCAAGAAGTGTTTACAGATTCAGATGAAAGCTCACATCAATGAGGATTTCTATTATATTTTTGTTTGTGAGCCCAGCCTTTAATGGCTGAGCCATCTCTCCAGCCCTCAATGAGGATTTCTAATGCAGGAGTGTTACAATATATTCTTCAAAACATGAACTGTTTTTTGTTTGAAGCAAGGATGAACTGGGGACTGTTGGAACACACTTGACTGGCACATGGCTTTGGAAGATGTGTAGTGCAGGGTTTTTCTATCCATGTCCTGACACACCTTGAACCTCTCATAAAAGGTAAGTTTTAAAACAGAAATCTAAGAGAGTGGTCAGTACCATGTTTCAAACTGCTGTCCTTTCTAGTGTTTCAAATTGCAGTCCTTTCTACTGGAGCTACTCATTTCTGGCAGCTTTATTGATCTGTAGAAATTATTATTTTTATAATGACAAATATAGAACAAGTCTGCAGAGCTCAATATCTTAACTCTGCTGGATAATGTTAATAGGTAGCTTTCATTGCACTGCGAAGAACAGGCTCAAAATTCCAAGCATAGCAAATATTTAGTTTTAGAGCATCTTTCAGACACAAGACCGATACACACACACACACACACACACACACACACACACACACACACAACCTCACAGGGAATGTGGCAACATACATAGAAGACCTGCACAGGTTCAGACCAGAGAAAAATCCCAGCACTGAGCAGAGGATGAACAAGTGCTACCTATAACAAAGAAGCAATTTGCGAATTAGACTTGCTTGGAGAAGGAAATCACTTTTTTCCAAGTGAGCAATACTGAGTGTGTCAACTACACTTCTGGGCAGGCCCTATACTCAGGAGAAAATGGTTTTTTGGGGGAAGTTGTTTCAGTTCTGTATTTTTTTGTCTTACTGGTTTGTTTTAATTTTCATTTGTTTTGTTTTTATTTTATTTTTTTAAAGTATGTTGAGTGTGTAGGGAGGTAGGAAGAGTTTTGGGATAAGGGAAAGAATATGATCAAAATTAAGTGTACAAAAATATTTTTTTTTTAAATCCAGGCACAATGTCCATGCCTTATGCGGCAGTTTAATAAGAATGGTCCCCATAAGCTCATATATGTGAAAGCTTAGTCACCAGGGAGTGGGACTGTTTGAAAGGATTAGAAGGATGAGGAAGTGTGGCTTGTTAGTAGGTGTGTGTGGCCTTGTTGGATAAAGTGTGTCAGTGGGAGTGGGCTTCGAACTTTCAAAAGCCCATGTCAGACCCATGCCCCCCTCTCTCTCTGCCTGAGGATCAGGATGTAATAACTCTCAGTTACTGCTCCAGTACGACATTTGCTGCCATGGTTCTTGCTATGATGATGATGGACTAAACCTCTGAGACTGTGAGCCAGTCCCCAGTTAAATGCTTTCTTTATAAAAGTTGCCTTGGTCATGATGTCTCTTCACAGCAATAGAACAGTGATTAAGACAGCTTTAATCCTAACAGTTGGGAGGCAGAGGCAGGTAGATCTCTGTAGGTTCGAGTCCAGCCTCACTGTATAGTGAGTTCCAGGTCAGCTAGGGCTATACAGTGATACCCTGTCTTGAGAAGAAAAAAAAAAATACGGAAACCTTAATTTTCTTTGAATAAAAAAATAGTTTTGAAAGGAGTTTCTCCCATGTTCAAGTATATCTTTCTAAATTGTATTTGGGAAATGTGACATTAGTTTTTGGTTCTTGAAGTATATAATTAGCAGGTGGGATGTTCTGCACCATACAGGTTGTCATACCTGGTGGAAAGGGATGTAAAAGAGAGATTCAGTCAGTTCTCTTTCCAGGACATGCTGTGTGGTAGACTACAGGGATGGGAAATAATGGCCATGCAGGATCCTAACCTTTGTGGGATCTGCCACATTTATCTGTTGAGAAAGGGTGACTTAGAAGAGAGTTTCAAGTAGTCAAGAGTCCTGTGATTGGAGAGATAGGCTGCTGTGTGCCCCTCGTGGTAGTGATCTTGGGGTTGGGTGAATGGGAATGAGGAAAATAAACAACTGGCTATGTACAGATTGTTTATGTGTGGAGAAACTGAGATACTGCCCTAGCACTGGTCCTGTGACTTCTTTCACAGCCACAAGCTAGTTTACATAACGTACTAACTAGTGTCTTCCAATCCAGTCTGATTGCAGCCCTCCCACTGGCATCTGCTTCTCCACATGTAATTCATCTTTGCCTTTCAGCTTCTTGGTCATTAAGGTAGGCAAAATCGTCATGCCTATGCAATAGTAGTAGCGTCAAGAGTAAATGATAGAACACAACATTTGCACCGAGCCATTCTCATGACACTCTATAGAGGTGACTTTAAGGTCCTGTTAAAGCCATTTTAAACACTGTGTCAGACTTTTCAGATAACAAAGCATCGGAAGTACTGTTTATCAAAAGGAAACCAAGTGGCCTGAGTACATAAATTTAGAATCAGGCAATTCTACCTAGACACTTAGCCTTCACTGTCTTCATCATTTTTAGTGCACAAAAGGTATCAGTAAGGTACTGTTGGACCATCAGTGATCTTAAAGAGAACTGTGTGTCTCTCCCTGTACAGGTTGTAAATGAAGCATGGCTGACTATGTTACACAAGGCATGCTATAGAGGCTGATTTGGTGTGTCAACTTGACTGGAGCTAGAGTCATCAGAAGAAGGAGCCTCAGTTGAGGAAATGCCTCCATGAAATCTATCTATAAGGCATTTTCTCAGTTAGTGATTAATGGGGAAGGACCTAGCCCATTATCGGTGGCACTATCTCTGAACTGGTGGTTCTAAGTTCTATAAAAAAGCAGACTGAGCCAGCCAGTAACAGCACTCCTCCATGGCCTCTGCATCAGCTCCTGCCTCCAGGTTCCTGCCCTGCTTGAGTTCCTGTCCTGACTTCCTCCAGTGATAGACTATAGATCTGGAAGTGTAAGTCCAATAAACCCTTTCCTCCCCAACTTGCTTTTTGGTCATGGTATTTCATCACAGCACTAGAGACACTGATAAAGGCAGTAGTCCTTTCAAAGGCTGCTTTCTATGCTCATTGATGATCTAAAAATGGGTTCAAATAAAAACACAAAAGTCCAAACTCTTCCTCAGTTTTAATATTCTAATCTCAATTTTTATTTTTGGCACTGAAATATAATTAAGCAAGTGTTTTTAACACTGTATTGGTTCAGTGTTAAACTAAAACATACACCCACATCCTATTTTTAATTTAGCAGAAAGTAGAAATTCCATCAAACACTTCATGAGACTATTGATCCATATATGTGTGTGTGTGTGTATATATATATATACATATATATGTATACACACACACACACACACACACACACACACACACACACACACATATATATATATATATATATATATATATATATATATAAATAACAGGTTTATATTTAACTAAAGGACACTTGGTTAACTTGATGACTGGTAGCATTGTCCATAGTCAATACTGTATGCAGCCTAACATGTGAGAAACCTTGACCAGAGGGAGGTTTGAATTTTCTTTTCTTGCCAGAATTGTAGGTGAGGCCTTCCATTTCACCAACAAACATTATCTCTAAGTAGTAGTTAAGCCAGGACCTCAAATTTGTTCCTGTGTATGCTGCTCTCTATTCCATTATGAAAGGTGAATGGATGCACATAGTGCTTTCAGGAGGATGCTGACTGCTGGGTCTGATCATATAGGGTGAGGAAAGAAATCTCTCTCTGAGAAGCATCAGCCCAGGCAGCATTTTAGGATGGTAGACAGGTGGTTTGTTCAGGATGGCTTTGCCGTGCTTCTTTCCCTACTGCCCAAGGCTGTGCTGTGTGAGAGGCTCCCTCAAGCTCCTGAAGCCCCAAAGCAAGATGTCCCAGGGATATCTGGTTGTTTTGCCCCCATCAGTTTACAGCATTTTGGGGGCTGGTAGGAGGAAAATGACTGTATGTCATTTGTGATTAGGAGGCATTTAAACAGAGTAGGAGTGGAGGGCAAGAAGAGTGAAGAGGGAGGGGAGGGAAAAAGAGGAGAGAGAAGAGGACGGGGAAATATTATATGATTGTCAAGAAGACAACAAAGGCTGGAACTTGTTCTTGAGGAATTTGTTGGCCAAGACTTCTCATCAGCTATATGGAAAAGTTCAGTGGTCATTCTATTTCCCCTTCTGCTAACTGCGATCTGAGAAGAGGGAACAGGAATAGTAAATTATACAGAGACTACCACTGGCTCCACAGAGATAATGAGAGCATCCAGTGGCCCTCTAGGTGGTTCTGGAAGTTGTGGGTTGTTTTCATCCATAAGAAAGAAACAGTTATTTCATGGCCTATTTTTTATTGTAGGTATTTATTTCATATTAGACATCCCTGTGTTGAAAAAGTAACTTATGTGTACATAGTCTATACTGCACTTTTCAATGAAGAAGTGAGGTTCAGGAATTTTAGTGGTTTGGTGCTGGAGTTGTACACTCACTTGATGGTTGACACACTTCTGCCTGAGAGCAACATACTGAGATGTGTGGATCAATCTATGTGTCGAGACAAAATCGGAGGTAAATGAGGCATTTCTTTATGTTGTTTCATTGTGTGTCAGATGACAAGGATGAAAGCTGTGAGGTGCTAAGTGTGGTCCAGGATAGATGGATACTACTGATGTCTAGGATGGGGATGGGTACTGACTGGGAGGTCAAGAAAGAAAGACAAGAAATGTGAGTGGATCCTATGCAATAGATTTTATAATATGCTCATATATGGAGTTACCTGCAAGTCAGTCACCGAAGGTTTTAAAAAAGTATAATATATATGATCTGTATATATCATATATATACACACACACATATAAATCATATCTATATACTACCCATTTACATTTTCTCCTAGAAGCCCCACCCCTACTTTGTCTCTATCCCCAAGTTTATATTCTCTTTATTCACCTTGCCTATGCTACCGGTATGCATATAGGTATACAGCTATCATTGGGGAATAGTCAACTGATCAGGGATCAATTCTGTGAAGAAAACCAACCCCCTCTCCAGCAGCCACCAACATACCAATAGATCTATGCTGGGCTGGGTTCTCATGAGCCTTCTCCATTCATGCTAGAATGTTGACCATGTTGATCAGGTGTAGGCAGCCATCACTAGGTTCATGAGGGCAATGGTCCCATCATGTCCAGAAGACAATATTTTGCTGATGTCCTCTCCTAACTCTGTCTCTTACTATCTGCCCTACCCCATCTACTTCACAATGTTCCTGAGACTTGCAGGAATGGGTGAATACATGTCCCATTTGGGAGTGAACCCTTGACAGTCACTTCCTCTCTATACGTTGGCTAGTTGTAAGTGTCTATGTTAACTTCTGGCCACTTCAATAAGAAGCTTCTCCCATGAGAGGTGAGAGCTGCACTAAGGTGTAAGGAAGGCATTTTGATATTATGTCCCTTTCTCAAATTAAATGTGGAGGTTACCCTCTAGAGTATGTAGTGCTTGCCATTTACAAATTCTTGGTGTCATAAAAAGGTCCAGAAAAGACCAACTGGAGATCTCCAATAAGCCACCACATGAAAATGATTAGCAAAATGGTATAGTTCTGATATTTAGAATAATCTCATAATATTAGGAGATAATAATAATAATAATAATGATAATAATAATAATAATAGGTCTAAGACTTGAAGAGTTAAGTACCTGGGTCATGATGTCAGGCTCTCACATCTTTCCTAAAGATTTGGTTCAAAAACAAATGAGCAAAATGCAGGAGAGTCAAATTTGACATTCAGAAGGTACAAATGCACCCGAAGTCACCTCAAGTCCAAGAGCAACAACAGAAGTCACCTCAAATTCAACATCAGCAGTTATTACAACACCAACACCAACAGTCACCTAATGTCCAGCATTAACACCAGCAGTTACTTCAAGTCCCACTTCAACTATTTCAACCCCAACACTGGAGGTCACATCAACTCCAATACCAGCAGTCACCTCAAATCCAACACGTCAGTCACCTCAACTTCAACACAACATCAACTGTCGCCACAACTCCAACACTGGCAATAACCTCAACTTCAATGTCAGCAGTCGCCTCAACTCCAAAACCAGCAGTCACCTCATACTGGAGTCAATGCCAGTCCATCCCAGAGTGAGAAGAATATACCATCAGGGTCTCTTACCAGCATCTTTCCTGTGGCCCAAATTTATACCAACCATGAGATACCCTCATTCCAACTCAGTTTGTACCCTGATCTTAAGGACTCCAAATATCCCCCTGTGGGCTATAAAATGGTCCATTTTGGTTGTTGCCAGGACCTTGCCACATACTGGCTCCAACCCATATTGAAGTCTCCAAATCTATAGTTTGGCATCCCATTCCTCCTTTTGCCCCACCACACAAAAAAGAAAGAGAAGCTAAAAAGGTTAATGACAAATCATTGACTATTTTCTTGAGATAGTCTTGCTATTTAGTCTGCTTGGCCTGATACTATATAGCTCAAAGTCGTAGAATTAATGGCTATCCTACTCTATTACTCCACTGGAGTTCCTGCCTGTCTACATCAAGTGGCCTCTTCGGTTCCATATTCTCAATGTTGTGAGTCACAGCTAAGGTCACCCCCATTGATTCTTGGGCACTTCCATTATCCCAGATCTCTGTCTCCTCCTAGAGATGCCCCTCAGCTTCTCACCCTATCAGTTGAAGATTTCTTTCATTTTCCTGGCCACATGCCTATTTTCCCTGTTTTTACCCACTCCTGATCCGGATTCTTCCATTCCTCTCCCCATCCCCTCTCCCTCCCAATTCCCTCTCTCCATCTGCCTCTTATGACTATTTTATTCCTCTTTCTAAGTGAGATTCAAGATTCCTCTCTTGTACCTTCCTTCTTGTTGGAAATCAATTTGGCAGTCTCTCAGACAATTGGGAATAGTTCTACCTCAAAATCCAGCTATGTCACTAGTGGGCATACATCCAAAAGATGCTATGACATCCCACAAAAACACTTACTCAACTATGTTCATAGCAATTTTATTTATAATAGCCAGAAACTGGAAGCAACCCAGATGTCCCTCAATGGAAGAATGGATAAAAAAAAAAAAGTGGTACATCTACCACAATGAGATATTATTCAGCTATTATAAACAAAGACATGAATTTTCTAGGCAAATGAATGGAATGTGAGAATATCATCCTGATGAGGTAACCCAGTTCCCAAAAGGACATGGATGGTATGCACTCACTTATAAGCGGATATTAGCCATAAAATACAGGTAACATCCTGCACCCTGACACTGTTAATGATAATCTCTTAAGCGTGGAGACAAGAGCATGTTGCCTTCTGAGAGGCTCCACACAGCAGATGACTGAAACACATGCAGATACCCATAGCCTAACATTGGGCAGAGCTTGGCTGCTCTTATGAAAGACCTGGGGGAAGGACTAAGGACTAAGGACTTCAAAGGGGATTGGACCTCCATAGGAAGACCAACAGAGTCAACTAACCTGGACCCTTAGAAGACCTCAGAGTATGAAGCACCAACTATGTGTATGAAGAGCATACACATGCTGGACCTAGCCCTACCCCTGTACTCCCCTGGTCATATCTAGCATATGTGCAGCTTGCTCTTCATGAGGGTCCTGAACAACTAATTGTTTGACTTTTGATTGTTTGGTCGAGGTTTTTGTTTCTTTCCTTACTGACAGGCACATTGACTCTCTCAACTGGATAAAGAAATAACAGCACCCCCATGACTATGACTAAACTTAGCTTGCTGATACAGGCCATAATCCCAGCTTCTTAGGATATTGAGGCAAGAAGATGAACTCAGTGCCTGTCTGAGTTACAGGATTGATGTTATATGATGCCTTTGATCCCAGCACTCAGAAGGCAGAGTCAATCTAGTCTATATACTGAGTTCCACAACAGCCAGGGCTACACAGAGAAACCCTGTCTCGGAGGGGGTAGGGGATAGGAAACAAAACAACAACAGAGAGAGCAGAGGATATGGCTGAGTTGATATCATGCTTGCCAAGCCTATTCAGAGCTCAGAGCTCCATCCCATCTCTAGGCCAGGAAGTCATGCTTACAATCCCAGAACTCAAAGAGGTATAGGCAGGAAGATCATAATCAGAAGCTCAACATTGTTCTCAGCTATATAACAACTTTAGGGATACATGAGACCCTATCTCAAAAAAATTAAATACAAATAAGAACAGAAAGAAAAGAAGAGAAAGACTGGAGAGAATAAACAGGCTTAGTGGTAAATTCAGTGTTTAGCCTGCACACGCTCTGGATCTTATCTTCAATACAACCAAAAGAAACAAGAAAAGTTAAAGTAAATAATAATAATAATAATAATAATAATAATAATAATAATAATAATAATAATAATTCTCTTAATGTTAAGAGAATTTAATCCTGCAATTCTTACCTAAAGGAAGTTGGGCTTGTGGAAATGACTGTATCCAAGCCCTGAGTTCTTACTAGCTGGGCATGTGATGTAAACCTGAGTTTGTAATCTGTAAAGGGAAATCCTAGTCCTGACTCAATTCTAAGAGTTCTGGGAGCCAGAAACATGGTTTTGGAAGCAAGTGCCCTAGCCTTGAGAGACGAGAGCATTTGAAGAAGCATCTCTAAACTTTTAAGAGAGTGGAGGGACATCTGCAGCCGAGTTCTCAAATGAAGTTCCAGATGAACTGTTGCATGCTTCGTGCTTTGGAGTACAGTAGTTGAGGATTTTAATAGCTATCTTAATACATACTTCACAGATTTGCATAACTTAATAATAAATTTAATCCACATAGTTCAATATATCTACAGGATTATATGAGTACTCTCATTAATTTTAGAATATTTTCATCACTCCAGCAGGAAACCCATAGTCATCACCTGCCATTATCTATCTTCACACTGAGTTCTTTGTCTCCCCCAATCATCAGGGTACTGTATGTGTCCTCCTGTGGTTCATCAGTGTTATTATGTCTCTCAGTATTACATGTCTCCTCAGGGCTGAACAATATTCCATTGTGAGGTAGATCCTCTTTTTATCAACTCACAGCTGATGAACATTTAGGTTGTTTCTGCTTTCATCTATCATGACAGCGTTGTTATGAATACTCTCGTATGATAGTGTATGCACACATTTCCTCATATTTCTTAGGTATATATATCTAGGAGTATGCTAGGCCATATTGTTGTTCTACTAATCATTTTTGAGGAAATGTAAGATTGTTTTCTAAAGTGTTACATCTTCTCTATTGGCAACAGACACAGCTCTTAATTTCTCTGCATCCTCTTCAGCAATTGTACTATCTGGGTCAAACCAAACCAAACCTAAACTTCTTAGTTTAAGGAAGCCTGAAACGTTGGCAGCACTGTGCATGTGCCATCTTCCATTTGCACCTGCTGAGCCTCCCCCAGAGTTGGTCTTTGTGGAAATATTAATATAACCTATGATTCCTGCTCATCACATCTAGGTGCGTTTTCCTCTCCTGAGGACATCTGCAATATCTTTCGAGCTCCTAGGCTTGTCTCTCTGTCTTCCCAAAGGAAACATGTGAGTCCAGTAGTCACAGCTACGCTTTTTTCAGTTGGCAAGAAAATGTGGGCTCTGATGGGTATTTGTAATACACTAAATGACAAACATGCACTGTTTAACTGGTACCAAATATTATTGGAAGCGCTTTATGTAACTCTTTTAGAATGTAACTTTCCCCACAGATATTTGTAATATTAATTTAAATAATGAGCAAATACTCCTGGCAAAGAAGTGGCATCATAGTTGGATTCGTGTAGTTGAGTCCAGAGCTCTACTCTACCCCTTGCTTCTGTCTCACTGTTGATTAATGACTGCCTAGGTGCAGTAGGAGTATTTCATTTATCATATTCCCAGGAATTAGCACAATCCTTGTCTTATAAAAGGGGAAAATCAATTTTACATTGAACAGACAAAAGTACAAAATTACTTAGCAGTATTTTAAAGCTCTTGCTCACAGGCGGGGATGTGTCTCTGTTCCCCTCTCTCTACTTACATAAGGCTTGACTGCTCAGCGAGTCTTCCTCCTCCCTCTGAAGCACAACTAGTACAACCCAACTGCTGACATTTCCTCTAGTTGTGGAGTAACAGATTGTAACGGATTAAAGATTTCACAATACAAACATTTGGCCTGCCCAAAGGTATGTAGGAGGAAGACAGAAGGTAAAAACATTTCATTTGAAGATTCGCAAACAGGATAATAACAAAAAAAATGGTGCCAAAACACATGATGAGCTCATTAGAAAAGTTTACATTTTGAGAGATTCAAATATGTGCAAGATAGAACAAGACATTCTTCTATTCTTCTGCCTTGCTTCCCACTTCCCACTCAAAAAAACAACAACAAAAAAAAAAACAAAAAAAAAACAAACAAAAAAAAACAAAACCCAAACCCTCATGGAATTTGACCCAGACAAGCAAGAGTGTACTAGTTTATCCCACTTTCCCCTTGTTCCTTCCGTTTTGATTTGTTCTTGTTTCAGCTCCCACTACTCAGGTTCCTCTCTGCCAACCCATCCTTCCCACCACTCTGCTCAATTTTACTTGAAGTTCAGCTAACTCTCACTTCTTTTATGCTTTGGATAAAAAGAAAAAAAAAAAACACCTAACACCTACACTCATTTCTATTTAAAAAAAAAAATTGATCTCTTTGGCACGACATGTATCAAAATTTATGAGAAATTCATGAAATTCAGTGAGAATTTGCCCCACAATAAGCCTTTTGAGAGACCACAGAGCACTGCGAATGTTCCGAACATTTTGCACAAAATCAGAATGCGCGCCTCAAAAGAACACCCACCTGGCTGTTTTCCACAGTAGCTTAAACTCTTTTATTCCTAGTTCCCTCATCAACCCATTATTACTGTTGGACTCTATAAGGCTTAGGGTTGATTTGATGGAATAGAAAGACAAAGACAAGCCACAGTTGAGCAGGAGGGGCAGAATAATGTTCCGTACATTGAGAAAGAGCTTATGAGATGGGTGGGGGCTGTAACCCCAAAGTATGTAGGGGTGCTGCAATCATGGTCACTCAGATAGCTGGACATTCACGCTTTGTTGTTAGTATGACTGATGATACATGTTTGTAAAAGAAACAATTCTTACTACACAACTATATGCTAAAGCTTATTGTATGTCTTGCAGAAAAAGTAGGCATAGAAAATAACCTTGCACTCTCTTGAGGCCAGTCAGCATAGTGGCGATGCCGCAGAGCTAAGGGCGAGTGGGTTCTGGAGCCCAACCGTGATGGGTCTAAATCATTGTCAGGCTGTTTATTTTCTATGTGGCTCAGGATAAATTCTCTTACTCAATATATGAAATGATGGTACAAAGAGTAACCCCATGGCTTGCTCAGGGATTATATAAGATGAGAGATAAGCAGCAGAATGTTCACTAGAGTAAGTGTGTGTATATGTGGGGGTGGTGAGTGGCTTCATGCTTGACATCTAGTTTTTCTCAGAGCTTACCCTTTTTAGTCTAATTTTATCAGTTCAACATTTAAGGGACAGAGTGTCATTAAGTTACTGACTCCAATCTTACTCCTCAAAATACCAATTCAAGTTTTCACTCTTAATTGCCCCTGCCTTTGCTGATCTTTTTTACTTAGGAATTGTTCTTTGGTTTCTCTCTGTTTGTTCAAATTATACTCAGTTAAAGACTTGGTTACACTTATTGTGTTTGTGTGTGGGCATACGCATAATGCCTAGGTGCATGTTTCACAGTGTCTAAGTGGAGATCAGGAGTAACAGTTTGCTCTCTGAGGAGATTGGGGGTTGGGGAAGGCTTGGGGGGGTTGGGGGTTGGGGAAGGCTTGGGTGTGGTAGTTCATACCTGTAATCCTAACATTTGAGAAGCAGAGGCAGACAGAACTCCATGAGTAGGAGGCCAGCCTGAACTATATCAATAGTTCAAGGACGGTGAGGATTACATAGTGAAACCCTGTTTCAAAAATAAAACAAAAAGCCAGGCAATGGTAGAGCATGCCTTTAATCCCACCGCTTGGGAGGCAGAGGCAGGCGGATTTCTGAGTTCGAGTCCAGCCTAGTCTACAGAATGAGTTCCAGAACAAACAAAAAAAGAACTTGGCTCTTTCCTTTTACCTTGTAGGTCCTGGGAATGGTAGTAAGGCAAGAAATGGCATTAGGAAATGAGGCAGCTCTCGCAACCCTAGTCAGCTTTAAGTACCAGCTCAAGCTTTTCCATGGAGCCTCCTTATCCCCATTTCTTACCTGAATGTAGCATTACTGATTCTTTGTGTGGTTTTGTCATTATTTCACTCTAGAAACATTTACCATATTGATTGACCATTTTCTATGTACATTAACCATCTGTTCTATATATTTTGTTTCTTTACATGTTCATGTAATAGATATTCAATATGTATTTTGGATGAATGAAAGGAATGTATTTATTTAAAAAAATTTTTTATAGAAAGTAAATCCCTTCTGCTTTTCTTGTATTAATACATATTCATGCACACAAAAGAGATTTGTTTGTGTTAGAGAATATCATTCAATTTTAAGGTTTTACATTTTGGATGGAAATCATACTGATTATCTATGAAATAATGTTTTTGTGAAATAGTAAAAATGATCCAGTTAGTGAGATTTTGCTATCTTATATAGATTTACAATACATCATAATATCTAAAAGGGCTATCCTATCAATATACATGGATATTCCTACACCCCATACCACCACATATGCCTTAATCCACTGTAAACTATTAAAACAAAGTGGCCTATTGCCACAGCTTTCAAAAAAGGTGAACCAAAGTTGATAGTTTGCATTAAAATGTAATTTATAGCTACATTTTAAGGCTAAGAAGATCAAAAGAGACAATTTGAAAAAAGACTAAGGTAAAGAAACAGTATATGGGTTTCAGAAATACACGTGAATTTTGGTTCTAGCATTGCTGTGTAGACTGGACAAGTTACTGAGACGTTCTGTGGTCACTGGTTTTTTAATGTTATGGGAGCTATTATTTGTGTGTGAGCATACAGATGCTGGTGCTCGTACATCAAAAGATCAGAGCAGGTCACAGGTGTCTTTGGAGAGCCAGGCCTTTGTGTGATTAGACCTGTGAAGGAGAAGGTGGTGATGGCAGAAAAGCAGTGGACACTAGTTAGATGGCATTTTGACAGTATGTAGAGCCTTCTTCAAGGTTAGCTCTTGCTTTAAATGAGTCCAGTTTATGTTGCTCTTATGGAGAATCCTCAAATTATCAAACTTTTAAGAGCACAATTATATGAGATTTGAAATTTACCTGTGTCTAAAATTTCTATGTGTGTATCTCACAATACATATATGCATGTTATATGTAGGTATATCAATATATATGATATTTTTAACCATATTATGAAGCTGACAGTATTTGTTATACATTAAAATATAATTACTGATTGAAATTCTGGTCAAAGGCATATCATAAAATATCAAGTGTGTCTATGCTTCTGTAGGGTAAAGTGAAATTGATATAGTCTGAGTCCCATAGCATGGACACATAGATACTGAAAATTCTACAGTGGATCATGGTCTAATATACTATAAAACTACTTCAGTACTGCTAAGTGTTATCTATTGTACCATATATTTGTTTATCAGCAATTTTTCTAGGCATAATATACTTGGATTTTGGCCATATTATTTGAATCCTCCCTGGAACATATTCTCAAATTCCTCTGATTTTCATTTTCATGTTTTGAGTAGAGACTTAATCATTGTTTAATTTAATCTTTGCCATTACCATTAGTTAAAGCTAACCTGTATGGCTTTACGAGAATCACAGAGACAGGATGAAAATGAACTTTCCTTCATGGGAAGGAAAGTACAGTAAGTAAAACA
>NW_022196910.1:35785195-35787002 GCF_008632895.1 Mastomys coucha
AAAAAAAAAAAGATAGCAGGAGAAAATTGTTTATGCACCTGTCAACTAAAAGTATCAGCAATGAACTCCCCATGTGTGCGCCTTCTGCGTCCCCTTCTCCCCTGGAGTCTTTGTGTGCACCCTCTGCATCCCCTTCTCCCCTGGTGTCTTTGTGTGCGCCCTCTGCTTCCCCTTCTCTCCCTAGTGTCCTTCAGTGGGAAGGAGTACTACTATGGCTTTCCCAAAGGCTGTGGATGTAAGTGAATGTTTTCAGGGCACTTCCTAAGTGTGACGGCCTGTGAGTGGCAGGCAAGGTTACTGTTCACATGTCACTTAGAGCTTTTTGCAGTCTGCACACTTGTTTGTTGGTCTGTGTTGGGGGAAATGTCTCTGACAGCTTGAATTGCCATCAAATTCCTAAATGTGCTCAGAAAACATCAATTGTTTGATGATCTTTGGCCATAAAGATGCTGTAAGAAATAACTTTAACTCATTTCAGAGAAGAACCAAGTAATTGACCACTGGAAGCCAAAAAACCTGCCATTTGATTGAAAATGTATTCTCAAAATGCTTTTCTGTGAAGTAAATGTTTTTCTAATTAGGCTTAAAAATGTGAAATTTTCTTGCAAAATTGATTTCTCATTAAAGACCTAAAGTAGTTTCTCTTCCCTTCTGCCTGGGTACTAATTAAATTATGTCCCAACTTGTTTTAATTCAGCAATCAATTTTTTTCCCATTTGCACTGGATTACAGAGCCTCATTTAAAAAGCACTCTTAACAAATTCACACAAAAAGAGGTGATAGACTTACTTTCTACTGGAAAGAGAGCAGTGCCAGGCCTGAGAGCTTGCAGCCCACCAGAGCAAATGTGCAAGCGAAGGAAAAAATGTGTACTTGTGTTCTATTGCTATGCATTCCTTATACCATCTTAGAGATGAGAAGAAAAATAAGAAAGCAGACATAAGGGATGACAGTGCATTGATGTCCCTGACACTGGATGCAGGGATGAGACAAATTCTAAGCTAAATTTATAAAAAACAAATGTGCAATCATAGCTGTTGACTGTAGTATTTGGAGTAAGGCAGGGATATGTTAAATGAGTAGATTGTTCTGAAAGTATGATGGTTAGTTCCAGATATAACCTTAGGTGAAATGAGATACTTTAAATGGTCAAACAAAAGAGAAAACATGAAAATTTCAGCATAGATGGCCTGATGCCGTTCCTACTGGAGGCCTTACACAAATGGAAGAAAACTGTAGGCACTGTTTACATGGCAAGGCGTGGAGGCTGCACACTGAGGAAAATTGGATAAAGTAAATGGTTTTATACGAAGCCACCTCCTGAGAGAAAGGTTGTACCGTCTCCAGGGTCAAATTCCACTGTCATTTGTTGAAAAATGTGGAGGTGGAAAAGGAGGTAGTCAGTCATACTACACAAAGCAAAGAAAACTTGGCAGTGAAGTGGAAGCAGTCAGCAGCTTTGTGTAAAAGTGAGGAACACTGACATATATGGGAACCTCACCAGCAGTGGATCTAACAGTCGGAATCTGGAGCCACCGCATGCACTACTTAAGTCTTCTCCTAGCTGAACTTGTGTGGAGTGTGTTCCATCCCAGGCTGTGACACAAGCTGGTTACCCATCCTTTGTAAACTGCTTGCACATGAAATCTGTCACTAAAATAGCATGCCAAGGTTTTGCTTATGGCATGGGTTCATTAAAGAGTTGACTTTAGGTTGTCAACTCTTCCCTTACTCTATCAGTATTGCAGGTGTGGAGCTTGGTGGGCCTGCTTTAACCTGCTTTCTATCCAAGTCTGACTGAATAGCT